>NC_054754.1:11332201-11636367 GCF_018143015.1 Lytechinus variegatus | reverse complement strand
AAATGTGTGATATTCCAAACCTGAAAACTGGATATCATCTAAGATGAGTTTACTAAACAATTATTGATGAGAGCGCGAAGTACGAGCCAAAAATTGTGATTTTCTCAACTGAAAACTTGATATTCTAAGCACTGTTTGTAACCAGGAACAGAAGAATAGCCTACCTTAATTAAGAATAATTAATGCGAGCGCGAAGCGCGAGCAAAAAATCTGATTTTCTAACCTTAAATGTGTTATGCTCTACTTCAAAAAGCATATTTCATTTTGAAAAAGGCCGCATTTCATTTTTTAAAAGCATTTTCCATTTTTTTTTGGGGGGGGAGGAGGGGGCACTTGCCCCCTGCCCCCGGTTCCGCCGCCCCTGCATGCAGCGCATGTAAAAAATGAAAACAAGTGCGGAAGTTTTATAATCATGCTTTTGAAATAATTTGTACTATGAGTTTTTAAATAGTTATGTGCTCATCAACATAACTAATAGGTGCAAAATGGTGATAGTACCTTTTAATCTCCCGCTAAGCTTGCTTCTTTTATCTAAATGTATATTTTCGAAAGCGATTTTTGCCGCTCCCTCCCTGAATAAATCAGAGAGAAATTAAAACAACAGCAAACGCCCATGAATAGAGTAGAGAAGCAACAATCACCATCAAAGCTCAATGTACCACCCCAGAAAATAATGATTTGAATCAACAGAGAAAAAAAATCAAACAAGCATAACCTACAAATTTCATAAAAATCAGATGAGAAATAAGAAAGTATTAAAATCTTATCTTAAAATTTTCGCATATTTAATAAACAAGTGGAGCGCCTCTGGCAGTCTCACCTGCATCATGCGATTCAATATAGCAGCAGTGCTGACTTTGATCCACGCGCATGCGTAATCGTATTCCGAAGACGCAAGTCATGAATATTCATATTTTGAATTTTTTATTAACAAACTTCATTCATATGGCATTTTGTTTTAAACTATAATACAATGATAACATAAACAAAAACATTCATAACTGTATGTCTATAAATCAGTAATACATCAATACATATTTCCAGTTATAAACGAAACTGATATTGATCGATGATTTATCATAACTAACCTTATTCTTAATCAAATTTCATAAATGACCCATCATTTTAAAGCTGAGGGTCTGCTTATTCATTTGAAGGAATCAATATAACCCATACGTAACGCATGAATACGTAAAAACAATTTAAAGAGAGGAAACCAAAAAGTCATTTGGCGTGCGATATCTGACATTCTCTTTAAAATTTACATATTCGATAAGTTCATTTCCTGCCCTTTCATATGACACCACAACCAATAAAAATGCTTCAGAAATAAGAAAGTTATGTAAGTTTGAAACAGTGCTTGCATTTCAATAATTTCATTCGATAAATCTGTTTGACTGCTGCCTTTCCTCCACTAGACAGAGGTAACAAAAGAATTTATGCATGGATGACCGGTAATGAAAGGAACTGGTTGGTCGATGTTATTCAAGCTAGCTGAAAATGACTATCAAACAAGTTTGTTGAATTGAATTATTGAATTGCAAGCACTTGTTAAAATGAACATAACTTTCTTATTTCTGAGACATCTTTATTGGTTGTGGTGTCATATGAAAGGGCAGGAAATGAACTTTCTGAATATGTAAATTTTAAAGAAAACTTCAGATGCCGCTCGCCAAACGACTTTTTTGTTTCCTCTCTTCAAATTATTTTTAATTACTCATGCCTGACGGACGGGTCATATTGATTTCATCACATAAAAGAAGAGACCCTAAGCTTTAAAATGATGGGTCATTTATGAAATTTGATGAAGAATAAGTTATGAAAAATCATCGATCAATCTCGGTTTCGTTTATTCTGGGACGCACTAAGGCCTATATTAAGAGAAATGACGAATTTAAATTTAAAATAAAGAACGTGTAGCATAATCCAATATGCATAAGTTATCTAATTTTGTTCCAGAACTGCGATGGGAAAAATTATTTCGCGTCCGGGTAAATGAACATACATGTAGTATATCATATGAATGGTGTTTTTTTAATAATTATTCTATAGTTATATATTTTCAAAGTCAGCACTGCTGCTATGTTGAATCGCGCAATGCAGGCCCTGTTACAACCGATAATGTCGCACCAACGCATAATGTCGCAGCAACGCATAATGTCGCAATCTGCGACACATTATGCCAAGAGCGTCCGACGCAAAATGTCGCAGTCAACGCATAATGTCGTAGTTTTTCTAACGCATAATGTCACATGTCGAAACGCATAATGTCGCAGCAAATCATCAACGCATAATGTCACATGTCGCAACGCATAATGTCAAAGCGGTATTTTCTTCAGGACTCGAGCTACAGATAAGATATAAAACATGCTTTCACTTAGTATTTTGAGACACGAAAAAGAAAATGAAATTATTTTGAAATCAGGATTACTCTTTGTATGGATATTTGTCGCTTTATTACCATTTCGTCTACTGCCTTTTCCCCACTATCGCATGGTCTGATATCATTTCGTCTACCATTAGTTAGTCAACTATCAACATAGTCCAATAACCATTTCGTCTAATTACCATCTCGTCTAATAGCCAGTTGGTCTAATAGCCGTTGTGTTTATTATCATTTAGTCTAATTGTATTTTTTCAGTTGGTCCAATATCCATTTTGTCCAATATCATTACGTCTATTACCTTTTGGTCTAATAGCCAATCAGCCTAATAACCACTTGGTGTACTCTCATTTTCGTCCATGTTCCATTTGGTCTAACTTCAGTTGTTTCGCTATCACTTTGTCTAAATCCATTTCGGCTAACACTCATTTGGTATCGTTGCCACGGGTCCAATCACCAATAGGTCCAATCATTGGTTCTAGGACAATTACCCATCGGACAATCACCCTTCCGGACAACTAATCCCTGACAAGTTTACCCACCCGAGGACAATTACCCCCTGGACAATTACCCCTGAGGACAATTACCCCCCGAGGACAATTACCCCCTGAGGACAATTACACCCCGGACAATTACCCCCTGGACAATTACCCCCCTAGACAATTACTCCCGGACAACTACCCCCTGTAAAACTACCCCGAGGACGATTACCCCCTGAGAACAATTACCCCCCCGGACAACTACCCCCTTGGGCAATTTCCCCCGGACAATTACCTCCTGGACAATTACCCCCAGACAATTACCCCCTGAACAACTACCCCCCGATGACAATTACCCCCGGACAACTACCCCTTAGGAAAATTAACCCCCCCAGGACAATTACCCCCGGATAATTACCCCAGAGGACAATTACCAACGGGAACAATTACCCTGCCCCGGGGACAATAACCCCTAGACAAAGGGAGTGCACAGAGTTATGGCCTAAATATTGTAAAATTACAAGGCGTTCTTGTGTATATTATCTTTGCATATTTTTTTTTTGCTTACTGTATTAAATCTAAAGCCACATCTTAATCTGGAATTTGCACCAATTGTTTCATGATTCTTAGCTTCTTAGATGAATTGTTTTAAAATAACAGGTTTATAGGTTCTTCTTGTCAATAGTAGTGTTGATGGTTTGCGTTACCGACTTTCAATATTTCTACCTGTGAAGGTGTCTTTTTAATGTTTTATCTATTTTCCTGATTTTTTTCCTGAAATTAAACCCCAAATGAATCAAGAAAAAAATCAGATCAGTTGGAATCAGAGAAATTAGGCATTTGTGATTATTATGTCTAATCGTGTCTTTTCATGAATGTTCAATTGTTCTATGAAAACTTAGTATGTGGGCCAGTTTACACATTTTCTGATGTACATATGCGTAGCTATATAGCGCAAGCCCCCACCCCCATTTTTCATGATGCGGAAGGCATTGCTAAACAAAAAAAAGAAAAAAAGGCGGAAAAGGAAGAAAAATATGAAAAAGAAGAAAATGAGAGAGAGGGAGAGAGAAAAAGGAGAGAGAGCGATACAAGAGAGAAAGTTATTAACATAAGATAAAGTAGAAAATATATTGAAAACCTGTGCCACCGACCCAGACCATTATAATGGTTCACGCCCGGGGGGGGGGGGCACTCAGTATATAATAATGTGCCGCGGAGGGGACCCCCATTTTTACACTCAAATTTCCGTTCCAAGGCATAGCATCTTTGTCTTATTGAGAAAAAGAACAAAGAAAGCCGCTCCAAGGCAAAACATTTTCTTCTTATCGAGAAAAAAGAAAGAAATCCGCTCCAAAGCTTGTCATATTTTTCGTTACGCCGTTCCAGTTGCATTGATCTGCTACAATGAGCTGCAATTTTGGTGAAATGCGGCCGCATAGCGCTGTCCGACCATCACCTCTGCGCAAGTGGTTATTAGACCAATTGGCTATTAGACCAAAAGGTAATAGACGTAATGATATTGGACAAAATGGATATTGGACCAACTGAAAAAAAATACAATTAGACTAAATGATAATAAACACAACGGCTATTAGACCAACTGGCTATTAGACGAAGTGGTAATTAGACGAAATGGCGATTGGTCTATGTTGATAGTTGACTAACTAATGGTAGACGAAATGATATCAGACCATGCGATAGTGGGGAAAAGGCAGTAGACGGAATGGCAAGAAAGCGACAAATATCCATACAAAGAGTAATCCTGATTTCAAAATAATTTCATTCTCTTTTTCGTGTCTCAAAATACTCAGTAAAAGCATGTTTTATATCTTATCTGTAGCTCGAGTCCTGAAGAAAATACCGCTGTGACATTATGCGTTGCGACATGTGACATTATGCGTTGACGATTTGCTGCGACATTATGCGTTGCGACATGTGACATTATGCGTTAGAAAAACTACGACATTATGCGTTGACTGCGACATTATGCGTCGGACGCTCTTGGCATAATGTCGCAGATTGTGACATTATGCGTTGCTGCGACATTATGCGTTGGTGCGACATTCCCGACCTTTCGTTTGAGGACGCGGACGCTTATTTACAACGGTAGTTGACTTTGGAAGGGACTTTTTGGGCCCGTCATCATGGTCGTAAAACTCAGTCCTGCAATGCAAATTGTGTGACATGAGATTTTTTTTTCGTTTCGCATCTGCGACGGAAACATTCAATATGCGTTTCGTGTGCAAAATTCTGGTTGCTACTATGGTAACAGCGATTTATCCGATTGAGGACGACTTTCCAAAGCCACATTTGACTCCTCCTAGAGCTCGAGAGGCCGCCCGGGGGCCCACTTCCATTGATTAGTGGATACCAGTAGCGACCACCCGTAAAAGGGGACAGAGTGGGCAGGTACGTTACGTATATAGGCCTATGTAACGTTATAAGGGTGTCAAAACGATGTTTAAAATGCTGAAAAAAGGGATATATAATTATCCAATACTTGTAGGGTTTCACAAGCCAAATACTTGTTAAGAGATGCATTTTCATAATCTGGAAAAGAATTGCTTCCCTTGTTTAGGGTACTTTTCGAAACCCCATGGTCGTGCCTGGTATCCACTCATCAATGGAAGTGGTCCCCCCGGAATTTGAATCTAATCCCATTTCTGGGGAATGTAAAACATAATGCCCCTCACATCGTGTGCGAGAGGCATATCGTTTGTGTATAAGGAGTAAACAAAAGAAACAAAGAAACAAAGAAACAAAAGAAACAAAAGGAAACGAGTTCAAAGGTATCGCATATGATGTGTACATATCAACGCATGCGAAATGTTCGGCTGGAGAGGTTGATCTTATCCATGAAATCAATTGCCAGTGATCCACCAATAATCCACATTAAATGTAATATCGATTCGATGGACTGTAATGATCTATATTTAAGCCTTCATTCAGTAAGTTTTTCCTCACTCAATATGTTCTCGATTTGTTTGAAAAACCACTTTCTTATCCATGTCATAAATCTATTTTAGGTCCTGCATTTTGAATATCTCCAGCCATCAGTCGTAATATACATGCATGTATGCGGTACGGGTGTCGCGGAAAGGGATTTTGCACACGAAAAGCAGATTTGTAGGGCCTGTAACCCCCCTGTCACACAAAGCTTAGCATTGATCGTAGAGCAGTTTTCTACGTTTGATCCTATTGACTGTAATGCACAATCAATCTTAAAAATCAAGTGTGTGATTAAGCGTTAACTTTTGTGTTAGGGGACCCTAATACTAGCGTCCGTGATGATTGCGAAAGGTCCCAATTATCGGTTGTAACAGGCCCCACTTGTCGAAATGTCATCATCACTTAGAAATGATATGTACCTTATTTTAGTTCATGCAACTTAGACATACCTGAGTTTCTGGTCACGTGACCAACGTCAGAGGTCATTTAAGGTCAATGACCTTTGGCAATGTAGGGGTTATTGTTGAATTGTAATCATAACTGAAATTTTATGGATCTAGTTCATGAAACTATCTTATCTTATATCTTATCTTATAAGTGTAATCGAGTATCAGTGAACATCCTGCCTGAGGTTTAGCCGGTCAAGGTCACATGAGAAGGTCAAAGGTCATTTCAGGTCAATGAACCTTTTTATATATTTGAGGTATTTGTTGAATTGCCATTATAACTGAACATTTATGGATCTTGTTCATGAAATGTGGACATAAGGGCAATCATGTATCACTGATTGCCTTGCACAAGTATTAGATCTCATGATCATTTGTGGTATTGTGGTTTTAATCGCGTAATGCAGGCGAGATTGTCAGAAGCACTCCTCTTGTTACAGATTTTGTCAGTCGGACCATCTCGACGAAACCACAAAATCTTAAAACAATGGTAATTCCCCATGTTCAGGGAGGAATAAAACTTTGTTCACATGACAGTGAAAAGATAATTAAAACATTTGATATTTCGTTAAGTGTTCGATACAAAAGAAATAGTAAATGGTTGATGTCATCAGTCCCCCCATTTGCATACTGACCAGGATTTAAATACAACTGTTTTGTGAAATCAACCGGGGAAATTAAGCGAAACTTCAAAATGTCATCACTTTTTTTTTAAATCTGACTTCGATGGACATTTTAGTGTTATGCTTGTTAGATCTATATACTTTTTTATTCATCAAATTTTTGTTGGGGCAGACTTGACCTTCAACGTTAACATATAAACGTAGACCAGAGCATTCACTTTGAACTGCCGGTCCAATCATTCTTGTTTGATCAAAGTGCGTGTATGACGATATAAGCCTTAGCCTATGATTTTGATTGTATTTCCCCCATTTTCTATTTACAGTTTACTTCGAACAAGTGGAAACAGATTTCAAGAACCTGTATCGTACACTACAGAAGAGGACCCATATCGAAGAAGCAGAATCAGTAGCGAGTTTCCTATCATATCTTTTCAGCGCCATTGCGAGATACCTGCAATTTTTCAACAGAGAAGAGAGTTCTGGGGCACCTCGCGTGTCACCTCGCGTGTCACTGTGGGTATCGGAGAAGCATCTTCATGATCTTAGACACGCGCCATCAGACATCTTTTTGTCTCTCATAAGGGGAGCTTTAGATCAATATCTGAAAAAGTTTTCATCAAACAACCGCCAGGGAATTACGTCTGCGAGACAAGTCAATACCTCGATCCTACAGAGTAGACATCAAGGTATTCAGAATGATAATCTTTCCAGCAGTTATGGAGGTACAGGTGGCAAACCTCTCTCAAACATGGCAATTGCCAACAGTTTGTCACCATCATCGGATGAACGTGAATCAAGTGTGACTGCAGAGTTCTCACCCAGAAAACGAATAGCCAGCCCTCAACTACCCCCTGTAAGCGGGGGTATGGGGAACCGACGATCCCCAGTCAACCGCTCATTTTCCAAGAGAGATTCTCTACCAGTGACAGATTCGCAATGGGCTAATGGAGCCTCTCTTCGTAGAGGATCCATTGAAGGGCCCCTGATCCATTTGAAAGACGACAATAACTCGAGTTTGCCTAAGGAACTTCAGATAAGAGCCGCAGGAAATGGTAAATCTGAAGCTGGATCAAAACCCAAACCAGTTATGACTGGGGATTCAGGAAAGGGTCGTCTATTCCCATCTCTCACAGGGGGCAAAAATCGTGTCCTAGAACCCAATAGCAATCTCTCCTACGAGAAGCCAACAAGAGAGAGTGGAGGGGATATGGAAAATCAGAGGCACCGTGATTCAAGTTCATCACATCATGGTTTCTCTGATGAGGTGAAAGGCATGGGTGTGAACAGATCTCCGACGAACCTTTCAAACAAGCAAAGCAAAAGGTCCAGTGAGGTTTTATTGAAAGGCAATAGACAAGGTGTGCATTCCAAGCCTAAGGTCACGGCAGCTACAAACAAACAATCTGGTGACGTAAATGGAATGCAGAAGACGGAGACACAGTCAGATCAAATTCGAAACCTAGACTCCACCATATCCTGTAACAGCCAAGTGTGTCAGGAAATACACGATAGAAAGCAGAGTTCAAAATGTAACGGTACGGGTACTCCAAGAGAAGCTTCACATGAAGTAATTAATATGCCTGGACTACAGAATACCGGCACAAGGCAGAAACCACGCCGAGGAAGATGGAAACCCTCCGGAAGTTCTCATAGTGCAAACGACATGGATCGTTGTTCCCCATGTGATAGTTCTCAACCCCCAGGACAAGCCTCCAACATTGAACCCCCTAACAGCCAAGTCTGTCAGGAAGCACACGATAGGAATCAGAGTTCAAAATGTAACAATACGGGTACTCGGTCTCCAAGACATGCTTTACCTGAAGTAAATGATCGACCTGCTTTACAGAATACCGGCACAAATTCAAGTAAGACACCACACCGAGGAGGAATGAAACCCTCAGGAAGTTCTCACCATGCAAACGGCAGGGATCGTCGTTCCCCATGTGATAGTTCTCAACAGCAAGGACAAACCTGTACTAAAGAAGACCGTAGACACATTTTCATCAAGATGAAATATGGATCAAGGTGTGTAGCACGTTCTCCTGATGGGGATGTGATCATGGTTGGGAAAGGGAAAGAGATCTTTCGATATGACAGCAACGGCACTGAGGTTAACGGGGTGGCACCAATCGTCTGTAACGGCCACATCTTCGACGTTGCATACAGCAAAGACTGCACCGTCGCTGTTGTTAGAGTCGATACCAAGTATCAACTTCAACAATTTCAAGGCCAACAATCAACTGGCGTCACGATCGAACTATCATATGATGAAGGTGCAATGCCACAAGGAATTACCACAGATACAGATTGGCTATACGTATGTGACGCTGGAACCAAGCGTTGCCTTCACAGGTATACACTCGGCACACTGGAACACCACGATGAGATCCAATTACCTGACAACTTTTGTCCATACAAAGTCGGAAACAACGAATGCTACATTTGAATAACCGGCTCTATGGATGGAAAAGAGAAGGTACTTGTGATAGAGAAGGAAAACCCGGAACCTGAGGCTCAGAAAGTGTATGATGTCAAAACTCTCATCAAAGCCGATGCAATTCCAATGGGTGTGTACTGTGGCGGAATGAATACGATGATGGTACTAAGTAGGGTTGGCAATGAGAGCAGTTACGTTGTCTTGAAGAGCAGCAACATGAAAAAGATATATTCGGCGGATCTAGAATGCAAAGAACCAACAGGTGTAGTGGTGACGAATGGCGATAGTGTAATCATCTCCGCGTTAGACGAAGAACCAAATACTGTAGGGAAAGGCAAGACCAAGAGTGAACATTAGATTCTACGAACTAAATCTGTGATTTTTTTTTATCACCGTTACATGTGCTCTGTAACGGTATTACACGAGATTCACTTTAATGCTCATTAAACAATATTTCAAACAAAATTAAACCGTTATAGGTTATAGAGAATACTTAGTGATTTCTTTTATAGGAAAATGATCTCTTGATTCTTCAAATATCTTGATGGGATTTCCAGGACAAACATTTATTGTTTCGACAGCCCGTTCGACAACCAAAACATCTGCTTATGATGATCATGATACACTAGATGGCTTGTCGGTGGACCTTGGGTTGGTACCGAAGACATTTCGTTGTTTGTTTTTTTTCGTTGACCTTTTTTTTTTGGGGGGGGGGGTGTAAGAGACTGTGCATCCCTGTGCATGTGCGTGAGATGATTTTTCTCGGCAGGGTTGAAACCTCGAAGATATTCTTGAGTTTTTATGTACTGTTGTAATAGCATTACAATTCATTGAATCGTTACTGTATCCAAGCAATAGGCCCGTTGATGGATCGCTGCCAATTAAATTTGTGTGTCACATTCGTCATATTTTAAGCTGAACCCTGTCGAATTAAGGCGTTTGGCCAGAAAGCTGAAATCGTCTGGATTTGTTTAAAAAGGCTTTTTGTTTCTTCACTTTCACAAGACGGCCAGCCATTTCGCACACAGTGCATGTAGTGCGAAGGACATATATTACTTCCCCGAAATTGGTGTTTAGATTCAAAATTTTTCTTACAAGTTGAGTCTTACGAGTTAATTTCTAATTTCTAATTTTTAATTTTTAAAACCCGACTCCATCATAGACCTGAATATTATGATGAAAATAAGGTTTTACTAGGAAAAATTTAGCATTGACTTTTGTGTGCATATGTTCCCCCCGGATGTTCCCTGTACAGAGTTAAGGGCCATTCTCATTTGAAAGACCGCGATGGTTTAACTCGCGAGCTTATCGCTTGCACAATGGATTTACACATACCCAAACCATTACAAACATTAAAATCAAAGTAAATTTGACTTTTAATGGCATTGAGACAGAGAAGTAAATGAAAAAATGCAATACCTTTGCCCTCTTTTAAAATACGCTGCCGTTGCCATGGTGTAAAAGTAGTAGTAGGAGTAGTAGTAGTAGAAGTAGTAGAAGTAGAAGTGGAAGTAGTAGTAGTAGTAGTACGTAGGGGTTGTAGTCGTCGTAGTAGTAGTACGTAGGGTTAGTAGTAGTAGTAGTAGTTGTAGTAGTAGCAGTAGTAGTAGTAGCAGTAGTAGTAGTAGTAGTAGTAGTAGTAGTAGTACTACTACTACTATAGTAGTAGTAATATAGTAGTACTAGTAGTAGTAGTAGTAGCAGAAATAGTAGTAGCAGCAGCAGCAGCAGTAGTAGTAGTAGAAGTAGTAGTTAGAAAGTAGTAAAAGTAGTAGTAATAGTAGTAGTAGTAGCAGCAGCAGCATTAGTAGTAGTAGTAGTAGTAAAAGTAGTAGTTAAAAAGTAGTAAAAGTAGTAGTAGTAGTAGTAGCAGTAGTAGTGAGTAGTAGAATTAGTGGTAGAAGTAATATAGCTGCGGTACTAAAGTGGTGGCAGTACTAGTAATGGATGTCTATGTATATAGTGGTGGCAGTAATAGTAATGGATGTCTATGTATATAGTGGTGGCAGTAATAGTAATGGATGTCTATGTATATAGTGGTGGCAGTAATAGTAATGGATGTCTATGTATATAGTGGTGGCAGTAATAGTAATGGATGTCTATGTATATAGTGGTGGCAGTACTAGTAATGGATGTCTATGTATATAGTGGTGGCAGTAATAGTAATGGATGTCTATGTATATAGTGGTGGCAGTAATAGTAATGGATGACTATGTATATAGTGGTGGCGGTACTAGTAATGGATGTCTATGTATATAATGGTGTCAGTACTAGTAATGGATGTCTATGTATATCATGTATGTGGTGGCAGTACTAGTAATGGATGTCTATGTATATAGTGGTGGCAGTACTAGTAATGGATGTCTATGTATATAGTGGTGGCAGTAATAGTAATGGATGTCTATGTATATAATGGTGGCAGTACTAGTAATGGATGTCTATGTATAGTGGTGTCAGTACTAGTAATGGATGACTATGTATATAGTGGTGGCAGTAATAGTAATGGATGTCTATGTATATAATGGTGTCAGTACTAGTAATGGATGTCTATGTATATCATGTATGTGGTGGCAGTACTAGTAATGGATGTCTATGTATATAGTGGTGGCAGTACTAGTAATGGATGTCTATTTATATAGTGGTGGCAGTAATAGTAATAGATGTCTATGTATATAGTGGTGGCAGTAATAGTAATAGATGTCTATGTATATAGTGGTGGCAGAACTAGAAATGGATGACTATGTATATAATGGTGGCAGTACTAGTAATGGATGTCTATGTATATAATGGTGTCAGTACTAGTAATGGATGTCTATGTATATCATGTATGTGGTGGCAGTACTAGTAATGGATGTCTATGTATATAGTGGTGGCAGTACTAGTAATGGGTGTCTATGTATATAGTGGTGGCAGTAATAGTAATAGATGTCTATGTATATAGTGGTGGCAGTAATAGTAACAGATGTCTATGTATATAGTGGTGGCAGAACTAGTAATGGATGACTATGTATATAGTGGTGGCAGTAATAGTAATGGATGTCTATGTATATAATGGTGTCAGTACTAGTAATGGATGTCTATATATAGTGGTGTCAGTACTAGTAATGGATGACTATGTATATAGTGGTGGCAGTAATAGTAATGGATGTCTATGTATATAGTGGTGGCAGTAATAGTAATGGATGTCTATGTATATAGTGGTGGCAGTACTAGTAATGGATGTCTATGTATATAGTGGTGGCAGTACTAGTAATGGATGTTTATGTATATAGTGGTGGCAGTAATAGTAATGGATGTCTATGTATATAGTGGTGGCAGTACTAGTAATGGATGTCTATGTACATAGTGGTGGCAGTATTAGTAATGGATAGTGGTGGCAGTACTAGTAATGGATGTCTATGTATATAGTGGTGGCAGTACTAGTAATGGATGTCTATGTATATAGTGGTGGCAGTACTAGTAATGGATGTCTATGTATGTAGTGGTGGCAGTACTAGTAATGGATGTCTATGTATATAGTGGTGGCAGTACTAGTAATGGATGTCTATGTATACAATGGTGGCAGTACTAGTAATGGATGTCTATGTATATAGTGGTGGCAGTACTAGTAATGGATGTCTATGTATATAATGGTGGCAGTACTAGTAATGGATGTCTATGTATATAGTGGTGGCAGTAATAGTAATAGATGTCTATGTATATAGTGGTGGCAGTAATAGTAATGGATGACTATGTATATAATGGTGGCAGTACTAGTAATGGATGTCTATGTATATAATGGTGGCAGTACTAGTAATGGATGTCTATGTATATAGTGGTGGCAGTAATAGTAATGGATGTCTATGTATATAATGGTGGCAGTACTAGTAATGGATGTCTATGTATATAGTGGTGGCAGTACTAGTAATGGATGTCTATGTATATAATGGTGGCAGTACTAGTAATGGATGTCTATGTATATAATGGTGGCAGTACTAGTAATGGATGTCTATGTATATAATGGTGGCAGTACTAGTAATGGATGACTATGTATATAGTGGTGGCAGTAATAGTAATGGATGTCTATGTATATAGTGGTGGCAGTAATAGTAATAGATGTCTATGTATATAGTGGTGGCAGTACTAGTAATGAATGTCCACGTATATAGTGGTGGCAGTACTAGTAATGAATGTCTATGTATATAGTGGTGGCAGTACTAGTAATGGATGTCTATGCCATGGATGTCTATGTATATAGTGGTGGCAGTACTAGTAATGGATGTCTATGTATACAATGGTGGCAGTACTAGTAATGGATGTCTATGTATATAGTGGTGGCAGTACTAGTAATGGATGTCTATGTATATAATGGTGGCAGTAATAGTAATGGATGTCTATGTATATAGTGGTGGCAGTAATAGTAATAGATGTCTATGTATATAGTGGTGGCAGTAATAGTAATGGATGACTATGTATATAATGGTGGGAGTACTAGTAATGGATGTCTATGTATATAGTGGTGGCAGTACTAGTAATGGATGTCTATGTATATAGTGGTGGCAGTACTAGTAATGGATGTCTATGTATATAGTGGTGGCAGTACTAGTAATGGATGTCTATGTATATAGTGGTGGCAGTACTAGTAATGGATGTCTATGTATACAATGGTGGCAGTACTAGTAATGGATGACTATGTATATAATGGTGGCAGTACTAGTAATGGATGTCTATGTATATAGTGGTGGCAGTACTAGTAATGGATGTCTATGTATATAGTTGGGGGCATCCGACGTGATAATGCAACAGTTTTGAGGGGGCAGAATAACTGTTATCAATCAAAATCTATATCAAATCTTTATATGTCCACATCAGAGAAGTGTTAAACAATACCAGTTTCGTATTGGTCGATTATCAGTTTATACAACACCAATTAGTATTAAAACAGCATCAATTTGATTCCAAACTGGTGTTGTTTCAATACTTCTCTGGTGTGGACATATATAGATTCCGGGCTGGTGATAAATCAACATCGGAGTTTTTGCATCGTGATTTTATCATCATTTTGTTGATTTATTTTTTAAATTTTGCTGAATACAAATGGTTGATCTTATGCAGGGACTAGATATTCATGTGCACGAGTCAGAGGTAGAAAAAATAAAAATTTGACATAGCGAATACAAAACCACATTTTAAATCTGTTTAGGTTTGTAGTAAATCTTTTTCTAAATGAGATCCTTTCTCGACTTTGTTCAATTTTGATCTATTTCAAATCTCTGATGGAGAAAATGGCACCGTAAATAATCTTTATGTATTGGTTATTCAAAGATAGAAAAAGGTCTTCCTTCATGCATATGCACATACGGGTATATATTCCTATTTGTTTTATTATCTTCGCGTGTGGTTTCTAGTTAATATAGATTTTCTTTCGTGAATTATTATTTTCTTGAGATACGAAATGAAATCCAATTTCAAAATGTAATACGAGAAAAAAATACATGCATTTTATATTGCGAATTAAAAAAAATCCACCGTAAAGGTGAACCAGATAATCTTACTATCAACTTGATAATGTAAGCAATATACCGATATAATATACTTGGTCGCCATTTTCCCTTACACAATTGCAAATTTTTTATCGCCCTCTACCAGTGGCGGATCCAGAGGGGGGCGCCCCGGGCGCGCGCCCCCCCCCTATTTTCGCCGGATTTTTTTTTTTTTTTATGGTTATATTTACTGGATTGGTACAATGTAGTCAATTTCAAGGGCTAGATCTAGTCAAAACTATATTTTAACTTACGCTCATGGCCTTTGTGTTCGCACAAATGCACCTCTGTCACACTGTATTGCAATATGTAAATTCCGGAATTCCAGGGCGCGCAAGTCGATTGGTTGGAAAGTTGCACCACTTGTAATCGGGAGTTGCAGTGCAGTGACCAGTGTGAAGATGTTGGATTGGATATCATTTTTTCCCGAAATTTTGTGTTTTTTGTAACATGCGTTTGTCCGTCTTTATGGCAACTACATGTAAATTGTAAGTAACAGATCTCGAGAGAAAGTGTCAACGATGCGAATGATAATGTCTATCCCCGAGATTATTCTTCACTCAAAGATGAAGCCCTATATCGGGCGCCACGTGCGCAGCATTATCACTCTGCCTTGGTCATGTAAGTTTTCACTGAAATGTATAGGTCAGACATATTTGTATTTAATGTAAACTAACTTTTACACTTTCTGGTAGATTCAGAGGCATATTATCCAGGGCGCCCCAACTAAGTTTCGCCGAAGCAATCATTCCAACGAATTATCAAGGAGCAAAATTGTATATTCTCAATCACCAGTCGACCCCACTCCGCGTTTGCTGTGTATAGGCAGCTATATGTCAGCGTAAGGAGCAAAGATTTTATGTGACGGGGGGGGGGGGGGGGCGTGGGGGTTGGGGGGGGGGGGGGGGGAAGAATAAAAATACTTTCGTGCTGGGGAAAAACGTCCCGAGGACACATTGTGTATTGTTAAAAAGTAGAAATTGTGACATTAACCCCCCCCCCTTACCCCATTTTTTAATGTTTGATAATCTATAGGTTTGCTTATTACAATATATCTTTAAAAAAAAATTGCCAGCAAAATCGAAAAAAAAATAGTTTTAAAAATCTAGGGGGGGACGACCTTTTACTTTGTTGGTTGGAAAGCTAGTATACATTGATTCAACATGTAGAAAAAACATCAAATTGGAAGCCTATATGAATTCATGGTCTAAACAAGTTGTAATTTCATAAATGAAAAGCTTACAAGATGCCTTCTGAACTCTGTATACCGAAGACGAGCCTCGGTTTATTTTACATTTTCTGCCACTGATAGTTATAACTTATACAATTATGGACTGGATATCAAAGCTCCTTACATGTATTTTCTAGCATTTTATCATTGACCTTATTTAATTATTTGTGGTATATAGTTTTAACAAGTGCTTCGTAAAAATTGATTATCTTATGTTAAAATAAATATAAATACAATTTCATCCTGGCTGGTCATAAGTTAAGATGGCAACGCGATGAGAGACTTTGAACGTGAACAATAAAAATAATGAGAATCCCCTTAAGAAGCATTATATTACTTTGAGGTTATGCAGAATGACTGGATTATTGAAGATGATTTGAAAATAATACGAGGGAAAAGGTTGATTACCAGAAGATGATGTCGTTTTTTTCTGTAGTTTGTAACAATTTACTGTGCATTTTGGGGAAAAAAGAACCAAATTTTATGCATGTTGCCATACGACTAAACAATTCTCGTTTGAAACACACAATGTAAATACACAAATGACAATAAACAGAATGGATTATTCGGAACTTATCGATTACAAGACTCAGTTTCGTATCATTTAAATTTGACGTTTCAATCACACGATGCAAGCAAGTGAAGAGCCTTTGCCAAATGTATGTTTTGAATGACCGCTTATACGGTGTGTGACTGGAAACCAGCTCCTAAATGAGTCAGTATGTGTCTTTTATTCATGAAGTTACAGTGATTTAAGTGTGCATTTTTCTTCTAAAGGTGCTCTCAAAATACGACTTTTGGACATGATTTTTTGAAAAAGTCCCTCCCACACCCTCCCCTATTTCAAAATCCTGGATCCGCCCCTGTCTACGTTCATTGGTTTTAAACTATTCTTGCTCCTCTATTTTCGTGGTCTTGACTAAAAATAAAAGCTTCTGTACTGGTATGCACTAGTCCCGTTATTCGCTATCCAATATGAAATATTTCTTTTGGAGAATAGAATCCTCTATAAACATTTATGGTGGATTTTGAACGAGAATGAATTTATACCAAATGTTATACTACATTTTAAATGTAATGTAATATTTGGTATCCATAATATCCATAAAATCCATAACAAACAGTGTTTTAGGGTTCAGAGGTGAGGAGGGGGGGGGATGTCCTTGGTCCTTATTGACCAAGATAGACTGAAAGCAATTTATTGTTTGCTTTAACTAGATTTAACACACTTGAAGCATCGACTTTACCTCAAGACTATACTTTTGATCCAAATACATGGATGTCATGTACATTTTTAAAGAAATGATGACATAAACATGATCAAATGAAATGTCAGTTTAAAATGGTGAATTGCCATTTTGTCTACTGCCAACACGATCACTCACCACATGGTCTACCTTCATTTTGTTTAATGCCATTCCGTGCATCAACATTTCGCTCAACAACCAGATCCAATAATCATTTGGTCCAATCATCACCTCGTTAAATCACCAGTTCGTCTAATAACCAGTGTTGACCCATCTCCTTTTCATTCATTTCGCCCAATTAACACTTATCCAATTAGACCAAATGGTTTATGGACGAAATGAATATTGGACTGACTGGTCATTAGACGAAATGGTGAATGGACAATTTGGCAATTAGGCCATGTGGATATTGGACGAACCGATGGCAGACCAAATGATAGTAGACGAGTTGGCAATTGGATGAATTGGCATTTGACAAACTGTAAATAAACCGTGTAAAATATTGTGCGGTGAGCTATACAGTGCAGGGTTTCATGTACTTGTTTTAAACTTGAGAAAGGAACGTTCTGTTTACATCGTGGGTGTGTGTTACTTGCCAGCTGTTATTTCGCTCAGAATGTATTCCATGAATTTCAATAAATATTTTTTGAAGTGAATTAATCACCCAATAGTATTTTCTTCTTTTTTTTCGACCCGAAAATTAATGCATCAATTTTGCAAGTGTATAGAAGACAATAATGACTGTTTTCATCGTGTTATAGTTTCCATATATTCTGAACTACGGTTTAATTCAAGCTCTGGTTAAAAGTTGTTGTTTGACTATGGAAAGCCAATGGTGACATAAATCTTTAACAGTAGAGGGTCAGTTTATCTCATTATTTTGACTATTATATCCTTTTTAGCTTAAAAAAGGATGCCTCTACCACTAAAGAATTCCTAAAGATCACAGTAGTCATATCTTAAGTGTACCATGACTTGTGAATGAAATTGCGACACTGTCAGTTTCTCATAATTATAGTACAGAGTAAGACCATGGTCTGCGTTAAACCAGACTTCAGAATGTGGTGTTGATTGAATTACTTTCTACAGAGATTAGAAAATGAGAAAAAAAATAACCAGGGGCAGAGATGGAATTTTTTCATTCAGTAATTTATTTGCATTAAGATCGACACTTGTTACGTAACAAAAATACGCTTTTATTGTTTTAAAGTGTTAATATATAAAGTAAAAGTTATAACACTCTCTTCCAATGAAAAAGGCGAATGGTTCAATATCTAAATAATTAAAACTTAAAATACGATTAAGACTATTAAAATGGAGATACTAATCTATTGATTGCTAACGGTTGCCAAAAACCTATTTACTGTATTTTTAAGACGAAGTCATGGAGTCAAACAATACTTATATCACAAATTTTAGAAATTAGACGCTTTATAAACAAAACTTTTCGGATAAAAAAATTGCAGAATGCAACCTGCCTATTACTCCAGCATTATTTTCTTTATATCAAAAGATTTTTGTAACACAGTGGACACAATGCTCGAAACAATGAACCACAAGCATTAATAATGATATATAAATGATTGACATTCTATTAAGTCCAAATTTGCTAGGGACTATCTTATACACTAAAAAATGAAGTGCTAATTTAGCACTTATACAGTGCTTCTATGTAGTGGCTGCACTACGAGTACTGATTTTTTAGTTCAAATTTAAGCTAGAAAATCAGCACTCGTAGTGCAGTTACTATACAAGCACTGTATGTGGTAAATTAGCACTTCATTGTTTTACAGTGTACGTGTAATTTAAACGTACATTTTTCCCCTTTTCGAACTGCAAACTTCCAATTTCATAATCGACTCGATTTACAAGTTACGTTTATCTGTTGCTTTTTATGTGAAACACTTCCATTACTTTTCCTGTAAAAAAGACAAATGCATGAGCATGCAAAACACGCTGCTCATCAATTGAAAGGTCAGGTGCATCCCAAGCAAGGAAAAGCTTGATTTGGCTATAATAAAGATAAAAAAATTACTGCATAATTTATCGAAATTGGGTATAAATTAACTACATTTTCAAGTTATTGCGTTTATTAGTTGACAGATATTTTTTCGCTTATTTCAAAAAATAGTTATTTGTAAATCCTGGACAGTACGCAAATGAGGGAGCCGCAATGATGTCAAACGTGTCTGTTGTTTATGTGGAATATTAAATCCATTTCCTCCAGTTCTGAAACATGGATTGATTCATCATGGAAAACGTAAAATCATGATATTTAAGATCGTGTGAATCACAAAAGATATTGATTATCCAAAATGTAGCAAAAGTGAAAGTAGTGATACAAATACACACGCACAAATAGTATGACATACAAGGAAAGTGAATTTACCTCAAAAAGTCAAATTTTAGATTAGACCGTTTTAACATCCGACGGCCGCATCCCTCATTTACATACTGGCCAGGATGTGAACATTAATGTTTTGTAAATTACGCAACAGATAAATGTTATGTCAACCCAACAAAACTTCGAGTTACATGTACATAAATAAGGGGTCCGTTCGTTGGAGGACTTGTAACAGTTGTAAATTTGCCATTATGGGAACTACCATGGTAACATTTATTTATTTATTTGTTTGTTTCTGCATGTCATGATAATTTACATAGTGTAACCATCACAAAATTGATTACATTGAATTTTACATAATAATAATGTATGATTATGATGATTAACATAACATTAACATAACTGATTATAACAAGGTTGCAGACATGCAGTGGTATGACATGGCTCAGCAATTCAGAATAAAGGTTACCATGGTAGTTTCCATACTGGTAAATTTACCATAGTTTTAAATGGATACTCCGGGCTGAAGATATTTATATCTCGATAAATAGTGTAAAATTTACAAAGCAAAATGCTTAAAATTTGAGCAAAATCGGATAACAGAGTCATTGAATTTTCAAGATTTGGCATTATTCCGGTGAAAAAGTTCCATGCATGTCTTAATGAATATTCATTAGGTGGGCTGATGATGTCATATCCCCATTTGTTATTTTGTATTTTATTATATGAAATTTTGTTTATTAATTTTTTTTCTACCAAGAACTTAAACAATGGAATTGATAACTGATTAAATGCATTAGTTGTTTCTTGCTGCAACTTATTTCATAATAATGGAGACACACCATCTACACATGTATGAAAAAAATGAAACAATTTTGATTTTATAGAAAAAGAAAAGTGGGGATGTGACATCATCAGCCCATCTAATGAATATTCATGAAGACATGCTGTTATATATAAGAAGAATTGTACGAGCAATTACATTCATTTATTTAGTTATTTTCTCTTTAAGGATATTTATAGCATCGAATGATAAAGAACATTCCAGAACGTGTTTGTAAAAGCTTTTGTTCTGCTGGCCTCTCGCCTATTAAAAGGCCAAGGAGTTATATTTTTAAATAGAATTTACAAACAATAGAGAATACTAAAAATAGAGCCTGTCCACAGTGGAAAAAAGTCAATAGGATTAGCTATGCTATTGACATGTTGATTTCAATGAGGTCATTCAAGAATGTTTTCAAATTGGATTGCTCCAGAAAGGAGAATGTTCTTGATATAGTGAATACTAGAAACTTCTAGAATAATTGAAATTTGTATATAAGCTGCAGATCACATCAGACCACAGATCAGATCACAACTCAAAGTTTCACGCCAGACTTTATATCAGAGCCGAGTTTATTTCCACCTGGAATACTTATCTTCTGTGGAATTATTTGCACGCCATCAATGAACTGTTTGCAGTTATTTTGAGAGAGAAATTATCAGTTCTCATCGAGATCATCAACCTGTGTAAATGAACGCTTTTCAACCCATGGATTGCTGAAATTGATTGTTAATCATCATCAACATCGTCTTCGCGGACATTTCAACTCGTTACAGTGACTCTTGTTATTCATCGTGCTTCAACATCAGTTTCATCATCGCCATCATTGTGAACTTTAATAAGGAATCTTCCCAGCCAACTTGGATTAAATACTGGATTTTACTTTAGATTATTATCGCAATCTCAAGAGACGTAAGATCAATATTTATTTATGATTGTTAATGTATAACCAATTTCCTGTAATAAAAGAAAAGGAAATTAAAATATAATACTCAATATTTACTGTTATTTGTTGCAGTATCGTAACAATGCCTGGAACCGTTTCACCGGAATAATGCGAATCTTTAACATTCAATAACTTCATTATTTGCTACCCGATTTTAATCAGATTTTCAACATTCTGCTTTGTGAATTTTGCTCTATTTGTTTAGATATATATATTTTCAGCCCGGAGCATCCCTTTTGCTTTAAGTCTTTATGAAACGGGCCCCATATCTTGGAAGGAAAAATAAAATGGATTGTGTTAGTGGTGGTTGACGATGAGGCCATGAGGGCGATAGTTAACGTGGCGGTGGTTATGAATCGGGGCTCTGGCGTAAATCGGGGGGGGGGGGGGGGGGGAGGAGTGGCCTGTACAATAATTCCTCACACACACACTTTTCAAGAAACACTTTTTTCAAAATGCTAAAAGTGATCGATTTCGAATTCTAAAGCGCAAAATTTCTAGCGCGTTCGCTCTGCCCCCGTGCTCAAAATTAAGATGATATACATGCATGATAAAAATAATGATTGAAAAAAAAAATACAACTATAATCTTGCATTCCAAGAAACAAATCTTCTACCTTGAAGGCTGTACACCCAAACACACACACAGACACATCCTACCACACATTGCAAGTTCTATTGCATTCCGACACATGTACACTTGACGACTGGTCCAGGATCAGATTTTGTAACAAATCAAATTTTGAAATGGGGAAAGAAAGGTATTTTTTATTTGAGGTTTAGTTTAACTCTAAGAATAGCAATATAACAATTTTGGATGATGGAAAGCTTTATTTCGGAGTATTAAGGCCAAATTAATTTTAAATCGTAGCAAATCGTACGATTGTCATGGTGTCATTCCGATGATGTTATTTTGATAAGAATGAAAGCATATAGTCACAGATTTGAATATAAGTATTTGTACGATGACTTAGACCTTTACGACGTTCTGTGTCTCAATATTCGCATCAAAATTTTACGTTGTATTCCAAAATCATGTCGCAGACCAGTCGTAAGGTGCGCGTTGGCTTTGAGGCATAACTTCATATTCAGCTTCTACTGAAAACATTTATAATTTCAATAGATATTCATGTACATGGTGTTCTATAATACCAAATATGGTTCTGTGGTCAACTATTCTATTTCTATACACTTTTCAATAAATACAATCTGGCGAATAATGTGAACTCATTGGCGTCAACGGCCGCCCTGTAGATAGGCATCAGATATCCGCCCCAAATATGAAGATAAATCAAATACAAATTTATCACACGGAATCCACATTCAAATTTTACGAAATCTGTTTTTTAATCTTTAATTGGTCAATAATAATCACAATATGAATCAAAGAATTAATAAGCTATTTAAATGTAATACAGAGTAGCACTCACGTATTTCATGGAGACAGATACGAAACAAATAAAGGAAAAATCATGAAGGAGGAGAGAAATACAGTTATTGCCCAGCCGAACTCAATTGCCTTTCTTTTGCTGTATTCTCAGTCCGCTGCTTCGTGCATCTTAAAATGACCATCACAATGAATATGCATGTTTCGACAACCAACAGGTAGATAAAAGATGCGTTGAAGTCAGCAAATGCATAAGCAAGATATCCTGTAAAGATACCACAGTGAAGAGAAGAAAATAAAAGAAAATATGATTGTTTAAACTTTATCATAACTATTGATATCAAGTTACTTACATCGTTTTACAACTTTTGACAAATGATATCGCAAATAGAATAACTCGTGTAATTAAATAGCGCCCCTGCATTATGCGATTCAATATAGCAGCAGTGATTACTCTAAAAACTATGAGTAGGATGAATAATTATTCACAAAAACACGATTCACACTTAGTTCATTGACTCTAAATAACTTCTGACCTTGAACATTTTACCTGACACTCGTGCAAAATTATTATAATAGTGGTACGTGATGACCCTTATTTCCAAGTTTCATTCAATAAATCCATAAACTTTTAAAGTAACGATGACACTTTGAAAATATACCCAAACATGGTCAAAGTTCGTTGACCCTAAGTCACCTTTGACCTTGGTCATGTGACCTGAAACTCAAGCAGACGACCAGTGATACTTAAGTACCCTTATGCCGGGATTGCATGAAACAGATCCAAAGTAATGATTACATTTCAATAATACCCTAACATGGTCGAAGTTCATCAGCCCTAAATGACCTTTGACCTTAATCATGTGAAAACTCATGCAAGACAATCAGTGATACTTGATTATCTTTATGTCGAACTTCATGAACTAGGTCAACAATTATTTCTTAACATTGGTTAAGATTTCAATCTTGTTACCCTAAACTTCATTGGCCCTAAGTGACCCTTGACCTTGATCATGTGACCTGAAACTCATGCAAGATCACTTGATTACTCTAAGTGATATCGACATTTCAAAAAACTAACCTTAACCTAATCAAATACACACCCTCACACATACACACACTTTTTTTTTTACACCTAGTTACCAATAATGCATATTATAGCATTTCCATTTATTTGAAAGCAGGATAAAAGAGCATTGTAGATTGAATACCTTGCTCACGGGCATAGGTTCCGCGGCCGGGGATCAAATCCCGGACTTTCCATGTATAGCCAGGCGCCTTACACCACTCGGCCACGGCACCTCCACACACACACACACACACGCACCCTCACACACACACGCACCCACCCACTCACACACACACACACACACACACACACATATATATATATATATATACATATATATATGTGTATATGCCTCAGCTGGATCAAAGCTATTGCTTTTGATACAGTACACGTATGGGAGAAAGTATACAAATGTGTAAAGTTATACATGTACAACAGCTTTGGCAACTTGTTAAAACTTAAATATTGTAAAGAAATGGATGAAGAGAACAAAGGTAGGTGTAGCTTAAATCGATGTTTCCCAGAGCTATTTATCCTTTGGAAAAATTGGTGATGCCGAAAAATGTCTCTGCCGGGAATCGAACCCGGGCCCCCAGCTTTGAACGCCGGTAATGTATCAAAAGCAATAGCTTTGATCCAGCTGAGGCATGGCGGCTTGTCATTGTTCAAAACCCACCTTCACCCGACAAAGGAAATTATAATTGGTATAGTGTCGACAATTTGTTGGTCAATCGGATCGGGATCGCCCTTGCCACTAACCCGTCTCTGTGGTCTAGTGGTTAAGGCACCGGCGTTCAAAGCTGGGGGCCCTTTTTCCAAAGGGTAGATAGCTCTGGGAAACCTTGATTTAAGCTACGCCTACCTTTGTTCTCTTCTTTCATTTCTTTATAATATATATTTGTATATATATGGCAGGCTAACACAACAGAAATTTATTGGTACAATGAAAGCTGCAGTGTAAATTTGAGGTAATATTTATTTAGAATTAAATGCAGGACTGTTAATAGATAATGTTTCCAAAGTGGGAACTCGACTAGGCAATCAGGGATTTTCTCAAAGTTCACCAAAAAGTAAATCAACATGACAGGCATTCAGTCAAGCAGAACAGCATGATCATAAATGAATACAAATAGCAGATCATGTGATTGAAAGTGCAATTATTTCAGACTGCCACTACCATTCTGCCCATATCCTATGTGTCACATGGGAACAACCAAATAAACACAATACTCACATCAGCCATGCCTTTAAATCAGATACTTTATTTCTAAAGCAATCTGCTCTATCTCTCTCCAATTAACAATGTTCTTCAATTTCCACGCTACAAAACCGTAACTGCCACTAAGGCTCAAATGACAATATTCTTCCAACAATTACCACACTGCATAACCGTATAACTGCCACTAAGGCTCTGCACAAAACAGATCCTGTATTGATCTGATCATGACCTCTCTAAATATACTCCTAATCTAATACTAACACATAACTTAATATCCGAATACCTTTAACGTTATTAAACACATCATTCTGAACCATCTCTACAATAATCAACAGAAAATATGCGCCTATTATTGTTCTCAAAATCCAAACAGGTTCAATGTCTCCAAACTATTCCATACGTCACCATCTTTGATGAATAGTTCATACTCCGAGGAAGAATCAATGCTTTAACGACAAAGTTCCAAAGTCCCGCTGTCGCAGATCTTGCTAAACAGCACTCCATTGGCATGATTGGTGTCCGAGTCGCATACGTCGGAGTTAAGGATGGGACGGGGGTGCATTAGTCTTGAGGACTCCATGATGATGTCTTTAAAAAAATTGACATATACTTCTTCATCATGGAGTCTTGAATCCCCGCCCATATACCCTTAAGAGAACCAAATAAATACAGATGGATTCCCCTTGGAAATCCATTTTTTTTAAATCAAAAATTAGGTGTAGGATGGTGTAGAGTTAAATAAAATCACGACCAATTACGTGATTTTTAATAAAAAAGATGGATTTCCAAGGGGAATCCATCTGTATTTATTTGGTTCTCTTAAGGGTATATGGGCGGGGATTCAAGACTCCATGATGAAGAATTATTTGTCATTATTTTAAAGACATCATCACGGAGTCCTCAAGACTAGGGGTGCATCCTGCCCCACACTACATGCCATCTAAAATTGAATTACGGCCAAAACACTCTCTAGTATATGGTTTAGATTCTATGAATAGTTATTCATAATTAAAGCACTAAAGAAACTTATTGACTAAATAATTCAGAATCTATGACATCCTTCCATATTCTATTTAAAGTCCAATGACTCCCTATAAATATACAATCGTCTTGAAATGCTGACATAAATGAGTTTTCTAAAAGTTCAAACAATAACGCTAAAAATCAAACGACTCTATTAAAAGGATTTACTCAAATATTTTATAAACAGGTCATAAAGAATTAACAATTCACTATATTCGAGTATCCTTTTAAGATATCAGTATTGTTTCTTTCACATTGTAATTTCTGTTACTTTCAAAATGTACAAAAGCTCCTAAGTCAACTCACCGCGGTAGTGCTGAACTAACTACCTGTATATAGAATCGATGATATACCCTGTCAAAACACGTTCTTCTTCTGTTCTCAAACTTGGAGAATTAGAAGACTAAACCAGAAAATATCACATTAATTGAACGAAATCTCCTGAGGAACCATGCCCAGGCTTGGCATGTCCTCCTTCTCTAACTGGCTGGGTGTGTCTGCCCCAAGTGTACCTTTCTACATGTCCACTACAAGGAACGTGTCCAAAGTTAATTTGCATATTTGCACCTGAAAATTCCTTAACACAAAAACCTATCCTGGGCTGAATAAAATAAGGCATGCAGCTCAATAAACTCTTGCATTAAAGACTCTATAGACTAGACCCATTCACACTAAGAAATTAAACCTCTTTCAGCAAATCTACTCACAGACATTTCAATGACCTCTGGCCTATTAGGGCCTCTTTCACATTAGAAAATTAATCCTCAATTTCATCACTGATCTCATTTAATCACCTTTCTCTATCATTCACAATTCACCACCAACGGCACAAGAAGCACATTCTTACTCTCTCTATCTCAGGGTCACCTCTCTCTTAATCTGTATCATCTTAAGATACACACAAGTAAATGCAATTCTAAATCCACTGTGACACTATGTCCAACGATCCCAAAGTTCTGCACTGCAAATTGTTGACGCCCTCTACGTTCGTTGTTTCCTACAGAAATAATAACAATTAACATCATTACATAGCGCTCATCACAAAACATTTTGGCGTAAAGCTATAATTGTGTGAAGGGGGGGGGGGGTGTAAGGGGATGAGGATGGTAACTGGGTGTAAAGGTGGTAGGTCGATATGAGGTATTCACCACTTTACTTTAAACCCTACTCGATCGTTACATACCTGCGATTGATGTGCCTAACAGCTGCGATGTTCCTAAGATGATTTCACCAATTGCTAGGGCAACAGAAAAGGCATCAGGCGGACATCTTTCTTGACATAGGGTGACTTTCAAAATACTAAGTTCAGCAATACACATTGCTGTAATAAAAGATGTCACTATCATGAGGTTAAAATTTAAGACGAGGACGTCGACAAGAATAGATGAGCAATTTAACAATAGCAAAGAAATAAACCATTCAAGCTGACCAAAGTGCTTGGTATTAGGGAGAGCACCACTAATACAACGGCCAATAAAACAACCGGCTCCTGCGGAGTATGCAAGGATAAGTGCCTTTGAAGTTGGTATACCTCTACCCATGGCGCGGGGAATCAAAAATGCATGCCATGCACCATCTATTACCCCGAATAGACCCAAAGTAACAACTAAGACAGTTAGCCAGGGGTCTTGGTAAAAGACAGATTCTTTAATAGCATGTACATTCTTTTCCAAAAGAGCATGACATCGCGTGAGCACTTGCTTATCATTGATCTCAGAGTCCGATGAAGATTGTAGTTCTTTATCTTTGGTACCTCCCACATCACTTCTAGATAGATAGCATTCGTCTCGAGGCTCATCAGATCGAGAAATCTGGCAGTTTTTAGTTTGCGTCGAGTGAATAGTTCTGGTATCTTTTTGATCTATGGAATGTTTATCTTCCTTCCTCTCTAAACTAGTATCTGCTAACATCGCGAATGGTATGAGATGAGACATGAACCCTCCAAAAAGCATTAGTGATCCTCGCCAACCATATATTTCCATGAGATAGTTGGTGATGATAGGCACTATGGCCATTCCCAAACCGTAACCAGATTTGCCAATACCGTAGAAAATTTTGAAATCATTTCTAGTTTGTGAGGCGAGTGTGAGAACAATTGCGGAACGGAGAATGTTGTTACCGACACCTGAAAATATGAAAAGAGGAAATCGCATGAAATATTTTTTTTCGTAGTCATACTCATGAGGACCTACTCAGACTCATAAATACTAGTAACGCATAATTTTACAGTTTGTAGTACACATTTGCGTAGCAGACCATGTTCCCTCATTTCTTAACAAAATGAATGCATTTTTTCAGTAATGATATCATGCAAAACAAAATAAAGAATATTGATCCCACTCTTGCATCCTGAAGGCCCGAATTATTCCACCAAAAGAGGTGCCTCTGTGACGTCCCACAGTCTGTAGTCGCGGAGATGTCTCTAACATCAATTTCTTCGGTCTCACAGCATGTAAAATTCCCGCGACTATCATGGAAAATGCTTATCAATTTGTCTTGATACGTCGCACAGACGTCTCTGAAATGCCGTAGATACGTCTCCATGGTTAGACCAAATAAACTTTTTTGTTGGGGATGTCTCCGCGACTCTACCATTGTCTACGGTCTCTGACTCTGAGACGTCAAACGTCCCCATTGATGAGGAAGGACCTTAGTATACCCTTCTCCATTACGTGCTCTTCGCCTTTGAGAATTATTTGCAAATCCAACTGGTGATTATTATAAAACAACACTGAAACCCTCAAATCTGAACTAAAGACCCATCTTTTCCAGTAAATTTGTAAATATTATGTGACATATTGGGTAGTTCGCGCCTTTGAATTTTTTAATGACAAATGGCGCTCTACAAATACTGTCCATCACCATCTTCAGTCTGTCCTTGTTTCCTGGTTTCTGCGACGTCTCTGAGAACTTCGCGACATCGCGGAGACAACTCAGCAGCGGCGGGGATTAAAACTAGCTAAATCTGGATTCGAAAACTAGTCGCCAGCTTGTTGGAAGCCCGGAGTGATACTCCCTTTAATTGTTTAACATGTTTAACATACGTAGACACATTAACATGGCCATGTGTTTTGAAGTCGCCCGACAAAATATGTTTACACTATCTTTCAATTTTTACTCGGTTGAATGAAGAGATATTGTGAAGAAATTTGTGACACCACGATTGATATATAGAATGAAAGGGGAAGGACGTTTCAAAATCATGCTAAACTTTAATGACTTTGGCATACTGCCAACTAGAGATTTAGTTTTGGTCTCATTTTAAAACTTTATGTGACTAGTACAATAGCCCACCACTGAAAAATAAAAGTAACTGTAATTAGCGAAATAATTTGTAAAGAAAACTAAAAAATCTTGTATTAAAGCGATGGTCCAGGCTGAAAGTATTTATAACTTAATTTAATACATAGTCAGATGTTGTTTGAAGGTTTGCATGGTGGCATGTACAATTGCTGATGTGGTTTATGGTACACCATGTGGAGTGTTATAGAAACAGTGGATAGAAGAAGAGAAGAAGTGGATAGGCGAGAAAGTGGAGATTCGAGAGTAGAGTATTCTTTCTTGAAAATAGTCCTGAAAAGGACTGTTAACCAGAAGGAATGTTGAGTGAGAACAGCTGGAGTAGTAGAGCTGATGAGGAGATGCTGGCTTGAGTCGGCGAGTAGAGATGATGAGTCAAGCCAGCATCTCCTCATCAGCTCTACTACTCAAGCTGTTCTCACTCAACATTCCTTCTGGTTTACAGTCCTTTTCAGGACTATTTTCAAGAAAGAATACTCTACTCTCAAATCTCCACTTTCTCGCCTATCCACTTCTTCTCTTCTTCTATCCACTGTTTCTATAACACTCCACATGGTGTACCGTAAACCACATCAGCAATTAATACATAGTGTAGAATTCACTGAGCAAAATGCCGAATATTTCGTCAAAATCGGACAAGAAATAGCAGAGTTATCGATTTTTAAAGTTTAGTAATATTTTGTAAAACGGTAATATGAATATTCATTAGGTGGGCTGATGATATCACGTCTCCACTAGTTCTTTTGAATTTTATGATATGAAATTAGGTTTATTCCAATTTTTTTCCTCCAAGAACTAGAAAAATTGGATTGACGACTGATTTGGTGCATTAGATATTTATTGCTGCAACTTATTTCATTATAAGGGAGACATTTTATTCACACAAGTATGAAATGATGAAAAAAAAACATGATTTTATGTAATAACATAAGAAAACGGAAAGTGGAGATGTGACATCATCAGCTCGCCTAATGAATATTCATGAGGACTGTTTTCACACAATATTGCTAAACTTTATTAAACTTCAATAACTTTATTATTTGTTATCCGATTTTGATGAAATTTTCAGCGTTTTGCTCAGTGAGTTCTACTCTGTGTATGAAGCTATAAATATTTTCGGCCTGGACCACACCTTTAATGACTTTGGCATAGTGCTGGCTAGAGATTAAGTTTTGGTCTCATTTTAAAACTTGATGTGACTAGTATAATAGCCCACACTGCCATTTAATATTTAAAAAATAACGGTAATTGTAATTAGCGAAATAATTTGTTAAGAAAACTAAAAAATCTTGTATTAAACACGCCGAATATTTCTCGCAGAGCAACATATTTATTATGACTGATTTTCGGCCTGATGGCTTTCATGAAATTGGAGTCTTTACTGAGTTTAATCTTTACTTTTTTTTTCAATTTCAAGTTTCATTTCCATTTCCATTATCAACATTTTAAGCAAATACAAATCAAACATACATTATAAATATAAACAAATACAAATGAAATATGATAACAATGATTATAAATCAATTGCAAGTTCCAAAACATTTGTAAAAATAGTTTTAACAGAATCTGATATGGAAATGAGGGGATCCACTAAAAAGCATTGCTTGTAGAGCGTGGATCCCCTAAGAGAGTATATTAAACATTTAAAAAATGGGACTCATTCGCAAGTGTAAATAATAATAATAATAATAGTACATTTCTTAAATACGCATAACACCTACAGGTCTCTATGTGCAAGTGACTAAATCTAACATTCTGAAAAATGTGGGTTTTTAATTGAACTTTGAATTTCTCAAGCTGGGTAATATTTCTTAATGTCGATGGAAGAGAATTCCATTGTGCTGGTGCAGCTTTCTGGAAAGCCCGATCCCCATATGATTTGGTCTTGACAGTAATTTCAGAGAGAAGATTTTGTGAGCCAGAACGGAGATTACGCTTAGGTTTATGAATCTGGACAAGTTCTTGAAGATAAGCAGGGGCAATACCATGAATACATTTGAATGTTAATATGAGAAGTTTATATTTGATCCTTGATCGAATGGGTAGCCAATGAAGGTCAGATAAGATAGGGGAGATGTGTTCAAATTTTCCTTTTCGAGTTATAAGTCTTGCAGCAGAATTTTGGATATGTTGTAATTTATCGAGAAGCGATTCCGGTATTCCGAATAGTAAACTATTATTATTATCTAAGTGACTTAAGATGAAGGCATGTACTAATATTTCTGTTAAATACAATAAATTAAAATAGAATATTGGACATAATAATAAGATGAGTAAACTCCACTTGTCGGATGGAATAGTAGTTAAGTATTTTTTGTTTTGGTATATAATACGAGCCAAAAAAATACGAGGGTAGTTGAGGATGTACATGAATGTTCCTAGACATGCATAACCTTGGTTTTCATGGGACTAGACCACTGACTTTGGTCTTATTTTACAGCTAAATATGACTGATGTAATATACACCTATCTGCACATCATAGAATCATAAGTTAATAATTATTTGTTAGAAATTCAGAGTAAAAAATTATAAACATTATCAGTTTTAGATATCAAAAATTTACATTAGCTGAATATAAAAATGACTTTCATGAAAATGAACGAATACGTTAAAAATGTTAATGTCGTCTGAAAGGGAATTTCAAAAGCAATACATACATTTAGATGGTTAAGTAATTAATGAAGTTGGCAAATAGAAAAACAAATAATTTGTGTGAAATTAAGTAAATTATGGGGGTCGTAAAATGGACCTCTTCACTCATATAGGATGTGAGCAGTTCACCCTGTCTCAATTTCAATGCCAATTTTTTAAATCCTCATGTAATTTCCTATCAAAAAGGTATGCAGGGGCGGATCCAGCTCCCGCCAATAGAGGAGAGGTGCCGAATTTCACCCATATGTTTCCCGATCGTCTGCTCAGTTGAATTTTGTTTGTTTCATCGAAGGGGATGTCTCAGTGGCGTAATGAGCCCAAAAAATTAAGGGGGCTTGATACGGCATATCATGTAAAATTAATAGGTTGCGAGCGAGAAAATTTTTTGACATTTTAATTTAAAAAAATCAAAGTTTGTGATAGATTTTGACATAACACTTAAAAAATTATAGGCCTATGTATTTCACACTTATTCCTTTTCTTTTCTCCCCATTTTCTAGGTCGTGAAAAATGGGGGGGGGGGGAACGCCGATGTCCTAACAGTAATTTCTTAGCTATATTCTTTTAAAACAACATAAAAATGTAATAATCTCATGAGCCTTATATGATTAGTGTGAGCGCGAAGCGCGAGCTGAATATTTTTTGGAATTTCATGTAGTTTGCCCTGAAAATTGAATATTCTGGGCAATGTTTGTGAAGCTGAACAAGATGCGTTTGTAACTCGATAATTACTTCAAGCGAGAAGCACGAGCAGAAATTTGTAATGTGGGTTCTGGTTTGATCGAAAAGGAAGTTGTTAAGGACGGTTTGCAGTTCATCTTTTGTAAATAGTGAAAAGGAAGTTCCTATATTAATAATGCGAGTGCAAACTGGATAATTTCAGCACGTTTTGAATAAAGATCAAGCTGCGTATCTCAATAAACATGCTAGAGTTAGACAGAATCGGGGCATTTTTAATACATATCATTTTTTTACCATGAAAATCAATAATGCGAGCGTAAAGCGCGAGCGAAAAATATTTGATATTCCAGTATGAAAAGGGTGAATTTAACTGTGAAGCGTATGTGGATAGTACTTAAATGATGCGAGTGCGAAGCGCGAGCTAATATTTTTATTATTATTTTGACCTAGGACCTGGACATTCTAGGCCTGAGGACATTTGTCATATGAAAATCAGGACTATTTTCCTCTTTCTAAGCGCGATATGAAACTTATTATCAATATTCCTTTTTGAAAACGGGGACAATTTAGTTATTACATGAATTCATGAAAATTTTATTATCGTATCTGTTAATGGAATAAGCCAAATGAGTGAGAGAAATTGACATTTGAGGCTTGAAAACTGGATATTTTAAGTATATGAATAGGATTTATGAGTTGATATACTTTTAATATTAAGGCGAGCGAAAATCGCGAGACGAAATTTTTAATAAATTGTTATAGAAGGGGGATTTTAAGTAGCTTTTTATAGAATATATAAAGAATCTCATATAAAATCTTATGGAATAAACAAAGACAATATGTAGGCCTACTTAGCGATTCAAATAATGCGAACGCACAGCGCAAAAACCTGCAAATGATATTCACACTATAAAACGGACATTTTACAGAGCACTAAAAATCAATTTGTAAAACAAAATAATAAAAGCTTGATGTCCGAGCTGAAATTTATTTTGTATTATAGGTTTTCCCGTCCAATTTCGTCAAAATTTCAACCGATTTAATGATGTAATAATTCAATTTGCAACTAATTTGAATGACCTATGAGATCAGCATTTAAATAGCCAAATACTTAATTTAATTTAATTCTAATGGCACGCTATTTCATAGTTATCTCATTTAAACATTTATAAAGAACGATCAAATTAAAATAGCTGAGTAGTGTTTTCAAATTCGCACCGGTACCTTCCTTGCGAACGTTTAGGAATTCAAAATCATTAATATGCAATCACTTACGGGATATGGACATTGTTTTTCGTTGTTGTTTTTTTTTTTACTTCTTTTGTACAATTATCGAAATGGGTTTTACTCCTAAATTGGATGTTAAAAATTTTACTGAATTTTACATCTGACAGATCATCATCGTAACAACAACTCGCACTTTCATAACTATAGACTGTAGTCAATACCATGATACCCATCCCTTCCCCAAAACGATTTAAATTATATACAATTATGTGATATAAAAAAGAACAAGATGATGAAGAAAAAATACCTACCATTGGCATACTAGGTCATCCACCCACTCAATGGCGGATCCAGGGGGGGCACAGGCAACTCGTGCCCCCCCTTTGAGAGGCACAATTACCCTTATTCTTTTGTTAAAAACCTTCTTTTTTTGCTCGTCATATTCCTCTAGAAAATGTGCCCCTTTGGGGAAATCCTGGATCCGCCCCTGCACCAACTCATCAATCACTAAAAGAATAAGCGTTTGCAACCATAGCCTTTAAGTGTTACATGAATTACGTCTTTATCAAACATAATGGAATAAAATGTTTCTAACTGAAAAGATCCGCAAAAAATAGAAAGGGTAAAGTTTGAAAAAAACTGAATACAGAAACATGTTATCTGAATTTGGAAGTTTAAAGTGCAATTATGTGTGCCGATAAATGAAATTGAAATTGGTGTTTTAGGCGAAATTAGACGATCAGCTCGTCGTCGCGAAATTAAATGACACCTTAGGGCCATTAATTTGAACGAATTTCTCTCTAAATTGAATTTCTACAAAATTCAAAGGAATGATATAGAACGAAATTGAATACTAAATGAATGAAAATGAACTATGTGTGCAGAGGGTGGACGAAATATTTCGAATTTGAACGTCCTTTCATTAATTTAATTGCAACTCTGATGAAATTGGACAGGAAAACCTATATTAAACTTCAATACGTGATATTTTAAGCTTCATATATATCGAGCGAGATATGTATCTAATCGAACAGGCTATGCGAGCGCGAGCGAAAATCTAATAAAGTGACATGAGATGTATATTTTCAAATCATATTCCAAGTCTTCCCCTGACCTTATTTTACTCACTCATCTCCCTCCTCTTATTTCGTTATTCTTTTTTCCTCCTTTATTTCCCCTTCTTTCTCTTTTTTCCCTTTTTCTACTTTTTTTTGCTCTGCCAATAGAGGGCGGGGCGGGCGGGCCCCTTGGCCCCCTGGATCCGCCTATGGTATGGATAGTGGGAAGGAATAACTTTATGAAAATTTTCATACCGTTATGTGTGCTACCATCAGATCTGGGAGACGAAACGCGTTGATGAATTACTTCCAACTGTCAGCATGAAATAATAACATTTCAGCAACAATACAGGTCTACGTAACTCATTACTGGATCTTCTTACAATGATCATCAACTTCACTCATACTCATCATTTTCTTGAATCTTGAATCTACTGTCATGACTTGAAGAACAAAGAACACCCACACAAGGGCTTTCGTGGAAGAAGAATAGCTTACTACAGGAATGATGTGTGTACATTCCAACTTTAACTTAAACTTGCACCGTGTGGAGATGTTCACATGAACCCAGGAGCAACTGGCGTTGAAAATTCTTCTACGTCAACCAGTCTAGATCCTTCCTTGCCTGTTCAAAGAGCGTACACGAGTGCACAGCTTTGCATGTTGCGTATCATCTAGATATTGTGTGAGGGAAAGAATCATAGAAAAGCTAAAACTAGACGTGGCCACAAGGGTGGAAGGAATCAGAGGCGCCATTTGTCATTCCCAGAGCAGATGTTCAGCATTCCAAAAAGCTTGGGGACCGAAATCTTGCTGGTAACAGCTAACCAGTTTATATCACTTCTGAGAGCCTCTCTCTGGAGCTGGAGCCTTCTTAACTATCATCGGAGTCTTCTTTGACTTCATCGTCACTGATATCAGACCTGCCTGAGCCTTCATTGCTATCATCATTTGGATCTTCACTAGGCAATGTATGTGTACTTTTGCCTTCCAAAATGCTCGATTGCTTAATGAGAAAACTCATGTTCTTTGTGATCTAATAATTGATAGAAGTAATGACATCTTTGCTTTTACAGAGACCTGGCTGACAGTGGATTATCGAAGTCACCACATTTTGGCAGATTTATAAAGTATACTTCCAGACTATAAGCTGCACCATGTGCCACGACTGAACAGGAGAGGAGGGAGAATATGCATCTGCCTTTGGAAGTCATTTGATGTCAGATTGTGCAAAGCCAAATTATTTGTGTCATTCGAGTACATGGACTTGATTATTAGTTCCAACAACTGCTTACCTGTTCGTTTTGTAGTAGTCTACAGGTAACAAATGACTTCAGATAAGCGCTCGACTATTCCTCTATTCTACAATGAATTTTTCCTTCTCCTGGAAGACATTGCTCTAAATCCCAGTTTTGTCATGCTGTGCGGAGAGTTTAACTTTTAACAAAATGATGTGGCATTTAATGACATCATTTCTTTGGCTAACTTCAGTCAATTGGTGGCAGGTCCTACGCACGAGGCCGGACACACATTTGATCTTATCTTGACACGAGCTCTGGATATCTTTGTTGATGAGGTTAAGACATCGAATTCTTTGCCCTCAGACCATGCCGTAGTTGAATGTTGGTTGAACTTGAGTAAACCTGATCAAACACAAGGTCAAATTTCGCAAATGTCGAGACATGGACCTTGATGCTTTTCGATCTGATATTCGCCCGGATATTCGTTCGTCAACACTCTGCGTCACTCCATCTTCTATCTCAATGTCCTCATCTAATGGATGTCCATGCACCAGAGACTAAATGAGAACTTCGAGCCCGTCCCCATGCTCCATAGTATAATAATTTCCCTCCGTATTGCCAAACAGGATCTGCGAAGATGGGAACGCTTGTGGAATTTATCTAAACTTGAGGTATATCGACAAATCTCCAGAAAGCAGCGTATTCTTTATAAGAACAGGCTTGAACAAGCAAAGAAAGAATATTACAGACTTTCTTTTGAAGGCTGTAGTGCACGTCAACTAAAGTTTGTAGATTCTCCTCACCATCTTCAAGCAAAACCCTTCCATCAAACGAGGGTATGAACAGGCGCTAACTTGCAGATCATTTCTAACAGTTCCTCTCTGACAAATTGACAACAACAAGTGCGAGTTGGATATGATCCGGAACACGTCTTCTTTTGCGTCAGCACCTGTAAGTACACCTACCCCAGGCACTGATGTGACGCCAGGAAAGCACCCTTGTATGATAGAGTTTGACTGTGTTACTTTAGAAGCAGTGAAGAAATTGATTTTAGATTCCCCATCTACCTCCTGTGAGCTGGACCATCTACCGACATGGCTTCTGAAGAAATGTGTGGACAAATTGTCTCCTGTGATTGCTAGAATCATCAACCTATCATTCAGAAATGGTCACTTTCCAGATTCAATAATTGAGAAGTATGGTATGGATAGAATTGTATATGCAGATGACACCCAGTTATAAACGATGTTCTCAGATAAGGACCGTAGTTCATTTATTATCCCTAAGATAGAGTCGTGTTTAGATGGAATTATGAAATAGTCAATTAGGAATAGTTTGCAGTTGAATTCTGAGAAAACTGAGATCTCGTCACAGAAACTCAGATAGTGTTTCAACTCTGAATGTTGCTGGTTCTATGATTCAGCCTCCAAGGTACGAGACCTAGGGGTAATTGTCGAGAATAAATTAGGAATGAAGTCCCATGTTAACAATATTTGTAGGGCTGCTGCAATTGGTTTACATAAAATTGGGAAATTAGAAAATATCTTGATAGGAAAACAGCAGAAAAATTAGTACATGCCTTCATCTGAAGTTACTTAGATAATGATAATAGTTTACTATTCGGAATACAGGAATCACTTCTCGATAAATTACAGCATATCTAACATTCTGCTAAAAGATTTATAACTCGAAAAGGAAAGTTTGAACGCATCACTCTTATCTGACCTTCATTGGCTACCCATTCGATCAAAGACCAAATATAAACTTCTCATATAAACATTCAAATGTATTCATGGTATTGCCCCTTCTAATCTTCAAGAAATTGTCCAAATTCATGAACCCAAGTGTAAGCTCCGTTCTGGCTCTCAAAATTATCTCTCTGAGATTACTGTCAAGACCAAATCATATGGGGATCAGGCTTTCCAGAAAGCTGCACAAGCACAATGGAATTCTTTACCACCGACATTACGAAATATTATCCAGCTTCAGAAATTCAAAGTACAATACAAAAACCCCACCCTTTTAAGAATATTTAACTTAGTCACATGTACATGATGTAGGTTCAATCCATGTTTATTATTCTTTGATGTTATGTATAATTATTTGATGTCTTGTTTTAAAATTTACAATTCCAACCACATTTCTTGCTTTCCTCACGCATAGAGACCTGTACTAGTAGGTGTTATGCGTATTAAGAACTGTATTATTATTATTACGTTGTGTTTTTATCATCAATTATTCCGGTATTTCTTTATGACATTTTAACAACAAATCTTTAGAACGACAACGAAAGACAAGACATATTTCAATCCCAGCCATGCATGTATTCTGCCCACGAATGTTAATTAAGTCTCTTTCACCATGTTCACCACTCCATCAAACTAAAGGTCTTTTTAGTTTGCTGTGTACAGTGCCGTACAGATGGGGGGTGGGGTTGGGGCCATGGACCGCCCCCCCCCAAAAAAAAAAATCCAATATCAAAGGAAAAAAAGAGGGAGAATATAAGGAAAGAAGATGATATAGAGAATAGTGAAATATGATATTTCGTTCTGCATATTATGTCCGAATCTATCCCAATTTATCAAAAAATTATTTCAATTTTTTTTACTTTTAACATTTTTTTTCCTGATACGCGCATTTTTGTTTTTAATTTCGTCACTGGCTACGTGGGTATGCCTGCTTACAATGCATATCTTCCGTGTAATTTGTATTGAAAGAATAATCAGTACCCAATTCATTTATTTCTTACACTTCATCTCCAAATTAATGTAATTGATTTGCTTGAGGAATATTATTCCCCTTATCGACCTACATCCAAAGACATTTATTTTTCCTTTATAAAGTTTGAAACCACTAATTCTTAGAATCTTCATGGAGGGTTTAAAATTTGGTTTTTAGAAATTTCGTCAGTGTACACTAAAAAATCATTTATTCTGATAACATATATTCCTGCAAAAACATACAAATCTGTGATTGTGTTTATTTCCAAGAATGGTTTTAATTCCGCGTAAACTTATGATTCTGTGGTTACCTTTATTTCTGTGGTTGTTTTTATTTCTGCAGTTATCTATATTTCTGGACTTTCTGAATGAGTATTATATTTCTTTAAAAGTCCTTTATCTATGATTGACATGATTTATCGCTGAGTTGTCTTTGTTTTCTCAATTGTTTTTTATTGTTGAATACTTTTATTTTTACTTATGTAATAATCGTCCGAAGTAATGTATTCATTTCTGAATGTAATATTTCTGAATATTACTTTTATTTCTGAGGCAGTTAATTTATTTCTAAGAAACGGCATTTTTTTTCTGAGAGACTACATGTATTTCTGAGATACTGTACTACATTTACTTCTGAGAGTTTCATTTTGAGATTAATTTTTGCCCTTTTGGCTGCCCATATGCGTGCAATGGACAAAATCGCGATGAATGGATCCAAAATTGTAGAGTTGATGACGTCATTATAAAATGGGCTGAATGATCCTGCACCAGGTCATTTTATTAGTTTTATAATTCCAAAGACTTTTTAAATATGGCCATAACTTTGATTACAAACCATTGAATAAGTTCTTGGAAGAGCTAGTCTACCAGAAATTGGTTTCAGCGCCTTCTGTAAATTCTTTCAAGAATTGGCTTGATAATAACTGGAATGATATTACGTACAACTTTGAGTATTATATGACACCTAGATAGATCCTTGTGATTTGATTGGTTGTTTGATATCGTTCATTCAGCCCATTTTGCAATGACGTCATCAACCGTGCGAGCCAGGTGCGAGCTCATGCACCAGCAGTGCGCATGCTGTAATGACGTAACAATCAACAATGTTTTGCATCGAAATTCATGAATTTCATATGGAAAACAATAAATCATTTTTAGGTGTCATATAAACCAAATAATGAATGTTTATGAGTGCAATGGACAGAATACTTCATGAGGTGAAAGATGAAATAATGATCCATTCAACTCGGCTACGCCTCGTTGAATGGATCATTTTATCTTTCACCTCATGAAGTATTCTGTCCATTGCACTCATAAACATTCATTATTTGTAAACTGTGCATCTCTCTTGCCACATGCAACTAAATGAAATTGATAGTGTGAAGCATATACAGTTTATTCCCTTGGAACGATGAACAGGACCAGTCCTACAAGCACTGTTAGATTTGAATAAAGTAAAGTAAGTAATGAATGCATCCTTTAAGAGGGGGGGGGGGTGTCCTATCCTGGCACCTCCAGAGAAGACCCGGGGGGGGGGGGCGGGGTAGTTCTTACAAGGCCTACCCCATACTTCAAATGAAATTTATAATGATATACTGATGTCACTCGCGTACATATGGGGGTGGTTGGGGGGTATGGACCCTCAAAAATTATCACGACAAAGAAAAGAGAAAAAAAACGAGAAAACGAAATGAAAGTAAAGGGAAAATGTCGAAATATATCATTTTTTTGAATATTTTGTTGAACTATCAATACGTACCAGATAATGTGAGGTAGAAAGCAAGTTGAGCATTGTTAGAAATAGTAGATGACATAAGCACTCCACCAGAAGCAAGTATAGCACCACAAATCAGCAGGAAATGACGACATCTGCATTCTCCTTTACAATAAACGTATATTGAGAAAGGACCTATATAGGGCAAACATATACAGTTAAATTATTTAGGCCTATAGTATTTATTACTGTAGTTTGACTTACGCCTTGGCGTGATACTATATGTAAATGATAGTGAGTTTAGCACTTACTTTAGATATTACATACACAGCAAAAACTGTGGCCTTAACCGGTGTACATAGAGGACCACACCAGTTATTTTACACCGGTGTTAAATTGGTGGTGTTAGTTTTACACCTATAGGTGTTATTACAACACCTTAGGTTGTTACACTTACACTCTTTGGTGTTATGTGCAATCTCTTTGGGTTTATGTTCAATTTTAACACCTCAGTGTGTGGTCCTCTATTAACATCAATTGGTGTTAGTTTTAACACCACAGTTTTTACAGTGTAGGTTTCTTTGCGAACAAAAAAAAATGAAATAGATGTTTGCGTAACACTTCATCGCCATTTCTAAATAATAGAGATAATGTTAGATTTCTATGACAAAACGTTTTATATTATTTCAGGGTAATAACAACTAATGCGTTTTCAAGCCTTTTTACCATCCTATCCGTGACCTTGTAAGAAGTGGATTTATAGCACCCCTCAAAAAAATGGACGCAGATGGTATTTTTAACAAGTGGAGCGCCTCTGGCAGTCTCGCATGCATTACGCCATTCAACAGAGCAGCAGTGCTGACTTTCAAAAACAACTATATTATTAAAAAAACACAGTTCATATTATGATAATAAACTTTTGACATTGGCAATGTGACCTGAATCTCGAGCAGGATGTTCAATGATACTAGATTACTCTAATGTCTAAGTTTCATGAACTAGATCTGTAAACTTTCAAAGTTACATGTATGATGGCAATTCAGCAAGTACCTCCAACATGTCTGGCCAAAGTTTGTTGACCCTAAATGACCTCGATCATGTGACCTGAAACTTGAACAGGATGTTTGCTGATACTTGATTGCTCTTATATCCAAGTTTCATTAACTAGATCTATATACTTTCAAAGTCATGATGGCAATTCAACAAATACCCCCAATATAATCTCAGTTCATTGACCCTGAATGTTCTTTGAACTTGGGCGTGTGATTTGAAACTCACAGAGGATGTTCAGTACTCTTATGTCCAAGTTCCATGAGCAAGATCCATAAACTTTCAAAGTTACGATGGAAATCAACAAATACCCATAACATTGCCAAAGTTCGTTGAGCCTAAATGACCTTTTACCATGTTCATGTGACTTAAAACTCAAGCAGGATGTTCACTTGTACGTGATTACTCTTACATGTATGTCCAAGTTTTATGAACTAGGCTCAGATACTTTTTTAGTTATGATGACATTTCAGAAACTTAACCTTCGGTTAAGATTTTGATGTTGATTCCCCCAACATTGTCTAAGTTCATTGACCCTAAATGACCTTTGATCTTGCTCATGTGACATAAAACTCTTGCAGGATGTTTAGTAAAACTTGATAACAATGATCATGTTTCATGACCTAGGCCCATACACATCCTAAGTTGTGATGATTTTCAAAAACTTAACCTATGGTTGAGATTTAGTTTAGATTGAACATTTAAACAATATATTAAGATCGTTACGAAACGGCTACGATTTGTCGAAGACTTTCATATTTCAGTAAAATGAAGATATTGACAATGATATACTGAACTAACAGCTGCGAGTACTCAAATTCGCGAGGAAATTTCGAACATGTTTAAAATTTTCTGACGAATTGAAAAATTGTTGGTCATGTGTTTGAATTCGTAGAGACTCCCTGGAAACTGACAAATATTGTAACATTGTCATTATTATCACCAGAAGCAAGGAGGGGGTGGCAGAGAATTCCAAGAGAGGAGAGGAGAGTGAGAGAAAGAGAACAATAGAAGATTGAAGGAACATCATCTCCAATGCTGGTCTCCGGCATGGGAGTAGGTTTCCTTAACGGACAAGTTCATCCTAACCAAATGATTTTAATAAATAGAGAAAAATCCAACAAGCCTAACACTAAAATTTCATCAAAATCGGTTTTAAAATAAAAAAGTTATATTTTAAAGTTTTGCATGATTTCACAGAAGAGTTAAATACACATCCTGGTCGGTATGCAAATTAGGAGACTGCATGATGACGTCATCCACTCACTATATATTTCTTTCTTTTCTTTTGTTGTAGGAAATGTGAAATATTCTAATTTTCTCCTCTTTGTCAAGTCAAACAACGATTAATTCATACCTGAGCCTGTGGAATTAGCATTGTTTAATACTACATGGTTCAGACAAGTTTGTCCTTATTGTCAAATATGTAAACAAATGAAATATTGTATAAGTCAAACAATAAAGACCAAAGGAAATAATGAGTGCACATCATCGACTGTCTCATTTGCATGTCACTGAATTGTGCATATCACTTTTTAGTAAATAATAAGCGAAATTTTAAAATGGCATAAATTTCTTATTTTTCATCTGATCTTGAAGAAATTGTCAATGTTTTTCTCGTTGGATTTTTTCTCTTTTTATTTAAATGGACGTTTTGTTGCGGTGGACTTGAACTTTAAAAAGGATACAGCATTATTTTACATTTATATGGTATGGGGGTCATTTGCTTAATCAAAGAAATTCCTGTAAGGTAGAGGGTTGTGATTTGTATCTGATTTCAGCAACACTCAAATCACCCACGCATTTCCATCTAAGGGGAGTAAACATAGCAACATCATTGATCATAACCCCCAAAAGAGAATGGGTCCGAGCTTTGGCCCTTGCGGAACGCCACGGGTAGTTCGTGCTAAATTACTACGAATAGACCCAACCCAAACGCTTCGAGATCTAGTATTAGTGAGATAGCAATACGATAATGTTCGGATTAGTGCCAAGGTCAATCAATTTCGCAATTAGTACATTGTGATTAATATGTTCAAAAGCCTTAACGTAATCGATAGTTCATAGAGTGGCAACCTGACCAGGGGGCCGTTTCATAAAGCTGTTCGTAAGTTAAGAGCGACTTTAAGAACGACTGGTGATCCTTTATTGTGGTAACGGCATATTCATTAGCGATGGTTACGCGCGTAAGAAAGGATCACCAGTCGTTCTTAAAGTCGCTCTTAACTTACGAACAGCTTTATGAAACACCCACCAGGTTTTGCCTTTGAGGATTGAGTCAATCAAGCTTATCAGAGAGTGGGAGGTTGCTTATCGATCTTATTGCAGATATCCTGATATAACCACTTGGTTAGAAATGACTCAAAAACCTTAGAATAGGCAGGGGTAAGAGAAATGGGTCTTAAAAGATCAATAGAGTTGCAGGGAATAATCTTGCGAATTGGGACAATGTCAGAGTTCTTCCAACAATCAGAGAAGATGCCAGACTCTAGACTACTATTGAAGATCATGGCCAATGGTTCGGCTAATTTTTTGAGCGAATTCAGTAATGAGTCTGACAGGTACATCATCCGGGACATCATCATGATGACAGGATTTGGATGCTAGGCTTCCCCTGACTCTACGGGGTGGTTGTGGTGCAGGTAAGAAAGTGTGTAGGGTAGAGAAGTCAACCGGAGGTAGCTGACTACAAATACCAGATAAAATGGTTGATAATAAGATTAGCTCGATCGACAGGGCACATTTCACAGCCATGAAGCTAGGAATATAGCTCTATTATTCATTCCAGTGATGCTACGAATTTTCTGATGCCAACATTTGTTGTTGAATTAAATTTCTCCGGGGGGGGTCAAATATATTGCTGTACACATGCGTGATCCCCCCCAAAAAACGTTTAAAGTGGTAATTTTTCAGTTTTGGACGCAGGCCGCGCGTGCACTCGTTAAGGGTATCAAAAACACAGATTTTCAAGAAAAATGGTGGCTTTGAAAGACTGGCCAATGGTCAATCTCGAGGTCAAATTTATTTAGGGTTTGGTTTTTTTCCAAAGTTTTTTTAAAAAAAGACTAGCTAAACTCGTTTAGGATATGTCTTTCCCCAAGGTAATTTTGGTGCGAATTCAGTAATGAGTCCGAGGTCATAATCTGGCGACAACTTGTTTAGGGGCTAAATTGTGTAAATAAAGCCCGCGAAAAACTTGTTTAGGGGGTAATTTTGCACACAGAGAAAAAGAAATCTTTTTGGTCACGCATGTGTACATCAGCAATACATTTGACTGGCCCCCGGGGACTTAGAAGCAATCTCAGTTATTTCACAATGAACTTTTGATACAATTCTGTTGCGTGCCATCACAAATCGCGATATTTCTGGTTATTTTCAATGGGTGAGACACAACATCGCTTTTATTTCGACGTAGATCCACAGACGTGTCCTTCCCGTCCCTACATGAAATCGCCGCCAAATTACGCATTTCATGTGTCCGTAGTAGCTCCTTGCTCGTGTAAAATTAGATCAAATAAAATGCTTTTTGCGCCAGTGATGGAAAAGCGAATAGACGATTATACAGTGCTACAATTTCAAAGACAACATTCATGACGCCATCATTAACAGGCGCCGCGGAAACGGGGCGGGGTGCTTTTTCCCAAACCCGTGTACAGAGACGTAAAACTGACCATCAAAGTATGATTTTTTTTGCAAGGTCAGCCCCCGGCCTCTTTTAAAACCGTTCCGCGGCCCCTGATTAAAACACTTTTGAACAAAAAAGTATTAACAATAATTGATACGTACTCATACCAAAACTGAAGGCCTGAAACAAACCGAGACTTAAGCCAATATCAGCTGGTGTCAGTCCCAAGCTCGAGTTTAGTTCTGGAAGAAAGACACTAAATGTTTTGATGACACCGAGTTGGAACACAGTTTGAAGGAAGAAAGCTGGAAGGAGCTTCAGAGCATTGATTGTTGACGTTTTCATGATGTCGCGATTAGTTTGTTTCGATGATGTATGCTTATCCAGGTACATCGGTACTAATGAATGACAACAGTAATGTGACCCGACGCGAATTCTGCTCTAACCGTTTGCTTGTGTGAGGGCACGGTGTGTGTAGAATTATTGGTAAAAAAATGTGTTTTCGAGAACGACAGTGGACTAATATTATAATCTACCATGTCTATAATACCCCACTGTGTTTGCTATGCAGTTGGTCGATGATCCAATTAACAGGTATTTGGAAAAGGTTGAAGGCCTTTCATGAGTGTTACAAAGTGTTCAAAATACCGAGTGTCACTTTTTTCCTTTAGATATTTTTTCCTTTTTTTAGTTTTCCACATTCCTCGTCGCGATGCATGCATTATCGTCATCAATCGTCATACACGAGAGATGTAATAACTATTTTTTTGCATCGGACGTTGATGCGACGTTCCGTTATGCATTGTACTCACTAATTGCATAAAGCAAAGTTCTTTAACTTCTAAATTCAACTCTTGAAACGGGGGATTTCTCTCGCTCGTTCGCAACGCTCGCTCACATTCATATTTCTAAAATGCCTTCAGACCCTCTCCTCTTTTCCCATCTTATCCCTATAGCATTGCAGTCCCTGGTTGAAACCCACAGAAAATAATTCAAAAATAAGTCTCATTGGACTGTTTGAATATTTTATGTGATTTTTGGTAGCTTGGTCCCTATATACGGGTCGTGTGGTCCAGTGGTTAGAGCATTGGACTCATAATCGCAAGGTTGTGAGTTCGAATCCCAACTCTGCCGTTGTCTCCACTTTGATAAAAAGGCCCAAGAATGATATCTGTCGTCTATTACGTCAGCCATTATGACTGATAAACCTAGACGTTAAATGTTTCCAAGGTAATTGGTTATATACCAGCTTGGCGTTTACCAGCAAAAAATGCTGTCCTGCCGAGTTCCTACGGGAGTTACCACAGACAGAATATACGCTCTGTTCCTATAACAATCACTTTTGCAGTCAAACCCTCAAGGTCAAGGCCTGGCTAGGGAGTGAAAAATGGATGAAAACATCAAGGCCAAGACCAAGACTAACGTATTTCAATTATTACGACGTAAAGAACAAGGAGAATAAAGCTAGGTATGTACAAAAATATAGATAAAAGATGAGCAAATAAATGTCCTCGGTGCCTGTTCATATTAATCTCACCGAGTTGTATCATTTTCAGTACAATGATTCGACCTTTGTTTTCTTTATTTGCAGTAATTCCAGATGTATAGAATCCAAACTACTGGTAAGTTGGCTTATATACTGAGAATCTAGTAAACTTGTAGTTCTATCTCTTAGCTCGTGAGAAAAACGGGAGAAATTGCATAATCAAATACTCAATACATGCACATTATATGCACACGTACGATTATAAAACGATAAAGAAACAAGTGTTTGAAATAATACAGCTTTCTTGTCATCTTTCGCTTTTATCCTGCCTTGAAACCATAGTAAAAGAAAGATCAATGACAAACAACATTGACAAAAGAACGAGTAAACATTGATTTGGCTTAGTTTATGTTTCGTCAATCTGAGACGCTAAATAAAATATACAATTAGAAAAGATCTTTCAACATAAGTGAATTTAACTGATCATTGCCATATTCACGAACCAGTATCTTTCATGCCAGTATGCACTTCGAATCGCTCTTAAATTACAATTTACGTGCATTTTTATAATCTCATTTGGCAAACCATGTTCAGAGTTCTCGCGCATGCTCCGTATTAAGCATTGGCGGATCCAGGATTTTCCAAAGGGAGGGGGGAATTTTTCGGAGGAAAAAATTGACAAGCCCCCCCAAAAAGGTCTTCAATTTCAAAAGAGGGGGCACACTTCTGTTTTCATGGCAATTTTGATTTTGCTTCTGAAGGGGGGGGGGGCACATGCCCGCTGTGCCTACCCCCTGGATCCGCCAGTGGTATTAAGAAATAAGAGTGTGTGTTTGATATTATTTACGCGTCGGCAATTATGACTTTGAGCCACCCTCAAATCTTTGTGAAACACCCTTGTCATTTTCTACATGAGTTTAATTATGCTTACCCAGACTAATTAAAATCATGCAAATAATAACATGAAGATAAGCAACTGAACAGAAAATCAAATCTATTGAACATAACAAATCATTACAATAAGTATTTTAGAAAAAATAATGAAGCCCCAAATTAAGAAAATGTCATGAAAAGGGATGTAAATAACGGATTTAGAAGTAAACAGATCCCCCCAAAAGCACGGTAAACGTTGCATTACGCATGGTTCATGTGTTCTTTGCAATTATATATTTTGAGCATGAAAAATACCTAGGGTTACTTTGTAAGGGCGCATCGGAGCAGAACAAACTCAACAACATGACAATTAAAGGTAAAATCCCTCTGGAATGACAAAAGAGGGGGGTTATAAAGGGGTTACCAACGCAAGAGCTATGCTATATTATGATTTAAAGAGCAGAAAATATACAATTCCCTTAATAATACTTCTTATACGAATTTCGGAATATAAAGAGTATTATATATATACTGTATATTTATACCTGCGAATGAGTCCCATTCCTCAAATGTTTAATATACTTTCTTAGGGGATCCAAGCTCTACAAGCAATGCTTTTTAGTGGATCCCCTCATTTTCATATCAGATTCTGTTAAAACTATTTTGCAAATATTGTGCAACTTGTAATTGATTTGTATTCATTGTTATATATATGTATATATTGTTTATAGTTATAATAAATAATATTTATAATGTATGTTTGATTTGTATTTACTTAAAATGTTGATAATGGAAATGGATAATAAAACTTGATCTTCAACTTCTGTTCATAAATATAAATTGGGATGATATCAACGGGGGATGATAATCAAATATCCTTCCATAATGCTTGCATTGGATATATTCACCTCCCATCCACTATCACCCACAACTGCTGTTTACTCATCTCGAAGATTCTTAGTGTTGATTGAGTCAAATGCTATCATGGATGTTGTCTTGTCTTGAATTTTATTAAGTTGGTGTTACACGGAGGCCCTGTGCTTTCTTTCATAAAAGATCAAATTTAATATTTTGCCAAAATACACACCCATTTTAATCAAATGATGCGTTCGTTATTCCGAAGGTTCGAATACTTCTTCGAAGGTTTAATCGATTGTTCCTTTATTCCGAATGTTCGTTATAGTCCAAAGGTTCATTGGCCCGAAAACGAAATAAGGTTCATTAGTCCGACTGTGCATTGGTTAAAAAACGAAATAAAGTTAGGTATTACCAATGCCCCATGCCATCTAAACTTCTTTTTAAAAAATTGAAATTCTTAGTTTGGCCATTAATTTCTCCAAATTTTACACAATGCATATTTGATATCATTCAATAGATCATTTATTTTTCTGTAATGTGATACCCTACATGATATGATTATAGTTCACATGGAGGTGCAGTGCTTTAAATGTGGGGTAAGGTCAAAAATCAAAAGTTGCAAAATGACACAATATTGAAAGTCACTGTTCTTTTTTCCTGGTGGTAATGTAAGCAAGTTTCTCAGCGGTTTCTTTTGTTTTCATGGACCTTGACATTGATATTAATATGGATTCAAACACACATCTGCACAAGCAAACACATAACATGCCTGGGTATTTCAAACCATGACTTAAACAATTTTATCTCACAGATCTCCGTTTCAATGTTGATATTAAAGTGATTGGTTAACATTGGATTGACTTTAAAAAAATCTGAGCTAGCAGGTCACACTTGTCACCTGTGTCTGTGAAATGTTACAAAAATGAAGCCCAGAAAAATTGCGTTCGAAAATAATTATTTAGTGCTTCAAAAATTGAAATATAAAGTGACCGGAAACACCATCTTAATTTCATCCCATACACTTATGTGTACTATTTAGGCGCCTGTAAGACACCTATTTACAAAATCAGGGGTTGCCTTGTAGTTTTAGCTTTTCATTCTCAATAATGGTTGTTTTTTAGGGTTTACTACTTCTACTACATGCACTTGTACACATGTTTCATCTTGGTTTGAGAATTTTTGAAATCGGCTGTTCACAAAGTTAAACAATACCTTTAAGGTGCATGAAAACAAAAGAAACCGCTGAGAAACTCACTCATCAGCACGGACAAAAACGAACAGTGACTTTATATTGAATATTGTGTCATTTTGCAACTTTTGAATGTTGACCTTTCCCCACATTTCAAGGCACTGCACCTCCATATGAACCATAATCATATCATGTAGGGTATCATTTTGAAGAAAATTAAATGGCCTATCCATTGGTATCAACTAGACATTAATTATCACTAAAACCGAGGAGAGATTATCGATCAAAGTCAGATTTCCAAACTTTTTTGAGGGGTTTATATAGGCCTATATAAGTACGCATGTCAGCTGTGGCTGTAAGCCTGCTGCTCGGTCGTTCCGCTTTTTCATTCATCGTTGTTGGCAAGCATGCTTTCTTTCAATATCACAATCTTTTTGCTGAAATGTGATTCAAAGCAACAAACAAGTTACAACTCATACGTGACATTCTTATTTAAATTTAAACATTTTAAAGAGGTGAATGCTTTTGTAAGATCTAACTTAGAATTTTAACATAGGCCGTAGAGGAAATAACATTTCCTTATTTTGCTCTTCATGAAAGCTTGTATGCAGAGTGGGAGAGAAATTATAATACTATGACTGTATGAACTTTTTTTGAAGATAGAACATTTTCATCTAGATCTTTTATTATAAAACCCTCTGAATTAAGATTCAAAACCTCAACTAAGTAAGATTTGGACGTGCTTAGTGCCGGTTGAAACTTGGAATTGTTTTTTCACCTTCGTGGTTTTAATTTTTCAAAATAATGCTCTGTGGGCATGGTGGGTTCACGATCCAAAAGACGGATGGTCATGTGCATTCTAAAATTGCCTTCGATTTTGAATCTTGATTCATTTATATCATCATGTGCATAGAAATGTTTGACCTCTTGTATTACAATTGATTACAGTTTATGTTGACGTAGTCATTATCAATGATTAAGACAAGCTCTTTTGATAAAAATATAAATTATAATCATGTTAATCATGGTACATTTATTTTAGACCATTGGAGGAAAGAACCTGGTTATTTCTGATTTTTTTTTTCATTTTCAATTTTCCTGTTTACAAATTCGAAGGATGTTAAAGTAATATTCATTCTTTTTGTTGCTAACAGTATTGGAAAGAAGACGTAAGCTAGTTCAATGATGAATTGAGTTAGATTTATTTACTAATTCTACAGTATGAACATGACCTGCAGCCACTAGAGCTTTCTTTTTGTCTAAATGATCTATCCGGTAATTGAAAAATGATAAACGATGTGTTTCATAGGTGTCGGTCAAATTTTGGAATTGGTTCCTAACTTCGTGGTTTATATTTGTATATATATATATCTTTTTTTAGAATTCAAAGAGAAATATAGATTGTATAAACTCTGGATTAAAAAAAAAAGATTTAAAAAATATTTGAGGATTTTTAATTGATCCAGGGATCTGTTGGTGCTTGGTTACTCTAGACTTATTTTCGATTACTTAAGTGTGAACATGTTTTGGATCTCAGTAAAATTTTCCTTTTATTCATTTCTCCGGAAATGTATATACATGAGCAAGATTAATACTTTGCCGGTGGATTTTTTTTTAAAATCTCATTTCGGAGTAAAAAAGAATCTATAATAGTAACTCCATTGATTAAAATGAACAAACAAACCTGTGACATGCGACTGTGATGAATTCTAAATTATCCAGTAAACTGCCCATTCTGGATTTATTTTGGAATTTTGGATTTAATGACAATCTTGTGTTAACTTTTGTGTACACTTTAATGCCACGCTTGAGCATTATTTATTAAGACTTGTTCTTAACTGCAAAATTTTCTTTCTGTCTTAAAGAAGAAAAAAAATCATTATCAATCATAATCATAAGTGTACATTGCTGTTTTAAGGACAAAAAGAGGAAAGAACTTTGTAATTGTCGTTCACTGATGACGTATATAGGACATAGTTATTTGTAAAAGCAGTAACCATTTTACAAAAGAAAAGATAACTTTAGTTAATGTATGTTTTTGATAAATCAACTATGATTAATGTACAGTGTGAACATGATCTGGATCTCAGACGATCATTCTTTTTATTCATTAATTCACCGGTATTTCGAACAAGCCAAACCAGGTGTAAGAGTACAAGTTTTATTTAAATGTACGAACACCACAACTACATACGAATGCCTTTTCACCTTCACTCAGTTTTCTGGGAAGCATGCCCTGAATAATCTAAATTTGTGTCATCCCGGGTGTCATCCCTTATTCTATTCTATATAGCGGAGGCTTCCCAGCTTGTTTTATTCACAGGAGCTCATCCAACTCTTTTATGCTTATTTAGTACCAAATATTAACGATGCAATTGACATCGTATATAATTGCCAATGTTTTTGTAGAACAATTTTGATATTTGCCTATTTTATTCCAATTTGTATATTTTCAAAATGTCTGTATAAACCATTTGTAAACTGAATGTAATTCAGCCTTCGGCTGCTATTTTCAGTGAATATTGAAATAAATAAACCATTCAATCAATCAATCAATCAATCAAATGTTTACCTGATGACTTTTCATGTGTTTGTGCTCCTTTTCTTCATAGGAATGTGTATAACCAGTTTTTCTTTATCCAACTATTCTCCTTGCCTCGCTGACACTCACGAGCACGCGGTCTCATCGGTCTCTACAGGAAGCGATTTTTTGCATTTCGCGTTTTTCTCTTTCAATTCCCAGTGATTGAAAATTTCCCCTTTTCAGTGTTGAATGATGATGAGTTTTATAATTTGTTTAGGCCGAACAACGAAACCCAAAATACTAACTACAATTCTTCTTTTGAAAATCTCGTATCAATGGAGATGAATTTAGCTGCAGATTTAAATGAAAATAACGAAAATACTTATCCAAGTTCGAATTACTTTACAATAAATCAATTAAATTCTCTTGATAAATCAACAAATACACTTTCGATAATGCACATGAATATAAGGAGCTTGAGCTGTAATTTCGACAATTTACGCCTTTTATCCGATTCATCTGCACAAACTAAAATGTCCATAATCGAGCTATTAAACTGAGACATGGTTATCTCAGGAATGTGATGGTTTATACTCACTACCTGGTTATACGTTTGTAGAAAACCATAGGGGTAATATACGGGGAGGAGGGGTTACTTACCAATCTGCAACCCTTATTGATGTTTTTTGTAATTATTCTCTTTTATCCGAGTCTGGAATAATTTCATCTGATATTTCTGACCATTTCCCGATAATAGAAAAGAGTCCGAGACTTCCTTGGATATCGAAATCAGTATTACGATCCATTAATCGCAAAAACAACTTATACTATGCCGATAAAATTACTCGCTCAGAAAAGTCACATCGTAAATTTACTACATATAAAAATACCCTCACTAAATTATTGCGGAGTGAAAAACGAAAATATTTCACAAATCTATCAATTCGTTTCAAAAACGACATCAATAAACATGGAAAACAACAAACACTGTCATAAATCAACAAAGCATAAAAGCACGCATAAAACAATAAAACACAATAATGTTGAAATTCATGATTCTTTTCGCATAGCTGATATATTTAATCAATACTTTACACAAATTGGAAAAAGTCTTGCAGACAATATACATGTACCATGAACACAAAAGAAATTTACGGATTTCATTTACCAACCAAACCCTAATTCTTGATTTTTAGTACCAGTACATAGAAATGAAATAATAGATATAGTGAACAATTTAAAAAACAAAAAACAAAAAAGCTGTGGTCACCATGGTATTGACAATATTTTATTAAAGAATGTTATAGAATATATTGTTGATCCATCAGTAGGGGAAGGCGGGGTAAGTTGTGACACTTTTTGCATTTTGCATGTTAGAATTGATATGAATAGTACTATTGTAGAAATAAGTACCGTGCCTTTAAATTTGATTCTTGGGAAACGTTTTTCACCTACATATAACTTTCTACCCCCACACTGAAAGTCATCGTGACCTTTGAAAAAAACGATGTCAAATGGCTCAACTTGCCCCATATATGGGGTAAGTTGTGCCACCGTCTGGGGGTAAGTTGAGCCACAAAAACTATGTACAAAATGAATGAGGGAGAACCAGCATGTCAATTTTTTTTTAAAGTCATTTCACTTGCTAATTCTCTATAATACTAACATCCTTTAAAAGGAAAAGAGCAGTCATGTAAATTTGCTCCTTTCAGCCTGCATTTCAATAGATTTTTATGGTTTGTTTGTTTTTTAAGATACATTACCATAAGAATTATCATGGCTCAACTTGCCCCATGCTGTTTGGCTCAACTTACCCCAGTCCGAACTTAGTGCGATAATTTTGTATCCACACATTTATTATGCATCTATCATATAAAAGACTATGACAAGAATGAAGATCCATACCTGGACTAACAATGTTGTTATCATGTCTTTACTATATTTAAAGGCGTGTGTGTGAATAAAGTACTTATCTATTTCACACTCTTTTTAACTTTTTTGGCTGAAATTCATACTTTTCCCTCTAAAAAACTGCTTTTTGTTTCAAAGTGGAAAACAATGTGGTGGGGTTACGGGTTACGCTATGGGTCATCAATACATGACACCACCACAATGTCTGACTCATTCATTATTGGCCTGGGGCTAGTGGCTCAACTTGCCCCTATGCTCAACTTACCCCGCCTTCCCCTATACATATTCAACCTTTCTTTAAGTAATGGCGTCATGCCTGACAATATGAAAATATCAAAGATAATACCAGTGCACAGTGCACTTTGTCTAAAGTTATATGGAAAGGGTGATCTATACAACTTATTAAATTTTTTGAATAAATATAATATAATTTCTGATTTTCAATTTGGATTTCGCAAAAAACAGTAAATATCATGCCACTCTCTCATTTATTGACAATATCACAAAAGCTATTGACAACTTTGAACATACAATAGGTGTTTTTCTGGACCTCTCCAAGGCCTTTGACACTATAAATCATGAAATACCTCTCTACAAACTTGAAAATTACGGAGTTTTTGGGAAGGCCTTGGAGTGGTTCAGAAACTACCTCGTAAATCGTAAACAATTCGTGAGCATAAATGAACAAAATCCTTCACTACAAAATGTTAACTGGGTGTTCCCCAAGGCAGCCTCCCAGGCCCTCTTTCATTTATAATCTATATAGATGACATCCAGAACTCCTCTGAAATATCTTATGTCCTTTTTGCAGATTATTCAAATGTACTCTACTCTCATCCTAGCCGCGATATTTAAATCAATGTACTGAACACTGAACTGGATAAATTGGTACATTGGATTAGGGCTAAAAAATTGTCAATTAATGTACAAAAAACGAAATGCATGCTTTTTAGCAATTCTTTATAACAATTGCCATTTAACATTAAATTGGACAATATAGACATTAAAGTTGTTACTACAACAAAATTTTTAGGTCTCATAATAGACAACAAATTATCTTGGAAAACACACATTGACTTTATATGTCGTACAATATCACAAAATATTGGTTTTATCAACAAAGATATTTTTTTTCTTCCAACTTCCTCCCTAAAAATGCTTTATTCAACATTAATTTTACCATATTTAAATTACGGAGCAATTCCCCAAATATGGGGGAAATACACACTCAACCTACCTAGATAGAATATTGCTTTTACAAAAGAAGGCATTGCGTGTTTTCCACATGTGCTGGAGATCTCACACAGATGAGTTGCTTTTTAACAATAACATTCTAAAAAAAAATTCAATTCAATTCAATTCAATTTTATTCATTTCACTTCCATCAAACAAAAACAAATTGTAAAACATATATAGAAACATAAGTTAATCAGTTAAACAATAATATATATCAGTTAAACAATAATATGTTACCACCCATATTTAATTCTTCATTTAACAAAAACAAATCTCTTCACAAATATCCCACAATTAATAAAAGTGCTGTTGGATGGCCTCGACGGCTGAAATTTAGAGCTTGCAATTATTTTCAAATTAAGATGTTTAATTAATGTTTATCAGGTTTTCTCGCGAGTCTTACAAAGGCAGGCATTTTAGACTTCACCATGGTGACATCGGGTTCTTCGGCGCCAAGAATGGACATAATGCTGTAAAGAGAGAGAGAGAGATCTGCTGAGGGATGTTTCACAAAGAGCTAAGTATGACTTAAGAGTCACTCTTAAAGTTCAAGTCCACCTGAGAAAAATGTTGATTTGAATCAATAGAGAAAAACTTTAGACAAGCACAATGGTAAAAATTCCATCAAAATCGGATGTAAAATAAGAATGTTATGACATTTCAAAGTTTCGCTTATTTTTAACGAAATACTTATATGAACGAGTCAGTTACATCTAAATGAGAGAGTTGATGATGTCACTCACTATTTCTTTGTTTTTTATTGTTTGAATTATACAATATTTCATTTTTTACGAATTTGACGATTAGGACCTCCTTGCCTGAAGCACAAAATGTTAAAATAATTGAATTCCACGTGTTCAGGAAGGAATGAAATTTCATTTCACATGACAATGACGAGAAAATAAAAATATTTCATATAATAAAATACAAAATAAATAGTGAGTGAGTGATGCCATCAGTTCCTCATTTGCATACCGATCGAGATGTGCATATAACTGTTTTTGTGAAATACAGCGAAACTTGAAAATGCCATAACTTTCTTATTTTACATCCGATTTTGATGAAATTTTCAGTGTTATGCTTGTTGAATTTTTCTCTTTTTATTCAAATCAAGTTTTTGTTGGGGTGGACTTGTCCTTTAAATGCCTAGATGGATGCGGTATAAAAGACATCACCGCATTGGACAGATAATGCCGAGAGCCTAGAGGACGCACCCTACTGCGTATTAACCGATCAGATTTAGTTCGCGTTTCATATCGTGAAGGCGTCAGCATGAAGGTGCGACTCTAGAATTATTATAGGTCATACCTAAATCTTTGTGAAACACACCCGATCATTATGTTATCAAACTCATGTGAATAAAAAATATTGCTCCTGCAAGGCCGAGCGTTACAGGTACTCATAAGGGATTGTTTAAGATATTCGTTTATTCATTTTTACCTTAGGCCCTACGTTTTTCCTCACACAAAAAATTACTTTCACAATGATATTGAAATGACACATTTCGTTTTGCCTCCATCCCCTCCATAAAAAAAATACTTAAGTGCAGCTCCCGCACTTCTGCCGGATTTGCCCGCTCACCTCTGTTTAAAGTCAGTAAAATATGAAGTTCCTGGGTTGTCCTTTATGAATTCAACAGCAACGGCATAAGTTTTAGTAAACTCAATATAATCCGTAATCGAGATATCATATTGCAATTCTACGTTAACGCTGAAAGATAAAGCATAAGAAATAAACAGTAACATTGTTGCTGTTGATAGAATAAAGATATTAAACAAAAATGTTAAATAGACTGTTGAAGTTGATCGACAATAACCCACTAAGTTAAATTTTAACGAATATAATGTAAGAGCTTTAAAGAATAATGATGAAATAAGGTGATTTGGGGAGTTCACTCTAACTTGAGATGTGCACTTTGTGTAATATTGGTGAATTGTCTACGCAAGTAGTCCGTAAAACGTGGTGCCAAACAGTCAGATCGCAGGACTGGTCCCTGTGCTATTGAGCAAATAGGCCAGATTAATCCAAATCATCCCATAGCTGAATCCTCCTCCCTGCAAAATCTCGAGATTCATGAGATTTTATTTCTCGTAGAATTTACCTACGTTAACCACAAGTCAAATTAAATATCAATGCACCATGAGATATATTATCTATTAATTTTGTATACAATATTTTGATAAAGAAGAGAATTTCTGGCCTGAAAATGTGCCTAAAAACTGAATTTTCTTCCTCTGTTTTCTTTTGCAAATTGTGCAAAAACTTTTCTCTTCAGCCTCAATGATATCTATATCACCATAAAACTTTTAGGGCTGTGGGCTGAGCATAAGATATGCAAAGTGCGATCATCCCAGGAGGCGGTTCACTGCCAGTAGACACTATAACAGACCAAGGTGCTGGTAACTCCTTGAACAGATGAGTCAGTATTATCATGATTATGTACGGCCAAAAGTACCCGGAACAAATTGGAATGGTTTTTCAACACTTTTTGGTACTATTTGAGCCCAGGAATTACATACTAAACATTTACCAAAATCCCCGTCTGCAGGTCTGGGAAAGTGGTTATTTTTAAGATGGCGTCCAATATTGCAGCCATTCACTGAAAATGGATACAACTCACTCATTATCCACCCTAGAATCCTATTTCGGTTCATATTCCATGGCCTGAAGGTTAAAATGATTTGTTGATACAGCCTATGAGTGAGTGAATATAGGCTGCCGTAGGCTAAAAATCCACAATTCATCTATTACTTAATTAAGTGGCTTTATATTGGTTTCTATTCAAGTTACAAGGACAGTCATTGGTCTAATGGGTCCAAAATTTCAAGATGGCTTCAAAAATGGAGTTTAAAATGGTTTTTATACACTTAAAATGGGCAAAGCTCACTTGAAATCCACATGGGAGTTATGATCTGGGTGTCTAGACCGTGGTTTCAGTGGTCAAAATACATTGGGACAAGTTACAAGGACTGTCAGTGGTCCAATATGTTTTTTTAATGGAGTCTAAAATCGCTGTTGCTACTTAAAAAGCCCCGACATAGTTTGCTCAATATCCAGGAATATGATTTTTGTGTCTGTATCATGGTTACATGGGTCAAATGATACATTGGGACAAGTAATAAGGATAGTCAGTGGTCTGGTATGTCCAAAAATCCACGATGGCTTCAAAAATTGATTGCAAAATGGCTGCTAAAACTTAAAGCGGACATAGTTCATTTCCTATCGGCCTGGGAGATGCGATTACGGTGTCTATAAATGGTTTCAAGGGTCAATTAATTTCTTATCTCTATGTTTCCCATTTTATGTTCATGCTGCCATGTCTTGCCATTCAACATTTATTGAACCTTTTACATACATTACAAACTGCAGTTAAAGGATAAGTCCACCCCAGAAAAATGTTGATTTGAATAAATAGAGAAAAATCAAGCAAGCATTATGTTGAAAATTTTATAAAAATCGGAAGTAAAATACGAAAGTTATGACATTTTAAAGTTTCGCTTACTTTTCACAAAACAGTGATATGCACAACTCAGTGACATGCAGTGACATGCAGTGACATGCGATGATGTCCCTCACTCACTATTTCTTTTGTTTTTTATTGTTTGAAATATACAATATTTCATTTTTACAGATATGATGATATGGACCAACTTGATTGAACCATTTAGTATTTAACAATGTTCATTCCACATGTTTAGGGAGGAATTAATTGTTGTTGCACTCGACAACAGGGAGAAAATTCTAATATTTTATATTTCATATAATAAAATACAAAATAAATAGTGAGTGATGTCATCAGTCTTTTCATTTGCATACCGACAAGGATGTGAATATGTATTCTTTGTGAAATTAAGCAAATTTTTTAGATGTCATAACTGTCTTATTTTACATCCGATTTTTATAAAATTTTCGGTGTTATGCTTGTTGGATTTTTCTCTTTTTTTATTCGAATCAACTTTTTATTGGGGTGGAATTGTCCTTTAAATCTAAGGTTATCTATTATGTATTATTATTGACACAACTTGAGATATATTGTCAGTCAAATTTGTATTTTTTCATCGCACATGCCCTAATGATGTGTTTTTTATTATGCATACATCTATGTTCCTTTGTTCCATTTTGAATACTGAATAAAGTGTTGAAGAAAAAAATAGGATACGTTACAAGGACATTCAGTGGTCTGGTTTAACAAAAAATCCAAGATGGCTTCCAAAATTGATTCTAAATTGGCTGCTGATATTTAAAAAGTACACATCAGCCTGGGAGATGTGATAACCACAAAGACAGTCAGGTGTCAAATACAGTGGCGTACCGTGAGTCACGGCATTGGGGGCACCAGCAAATATTTTGAGTCACCTTTAGTGAGCGCGCGTAGCGCACTTAGTTGCTAGGTTTGCTGATCTAACAGAGACATTTTAAGGACAGTGTCATTAAACGAATATGTATGTCACTGATGACATAATGCGAGCGCGAAGTGCGAGCTGAAAATTGTTTACATTCAGACCTAAAAAGGGACATTATAAGCAAATTTTGTAATCATGATATGACCTGTCTCGCTAAACAATGCGAGCGCGAAGCGCGAGCTGAAATTTTTGTATATATTGACCCCAAACGGACATTTTAAGGGCTATATTTTAGGAATCTATTAAGAGTAGACATATCTCACCATAGTATTGTAATGCTAGTGCCAAGCGCTTGCTGTTTTTTTTAATTATATGCATCCAAACACATAAAGCACTTGTAGTAATTGTAATCATGATTAGCCTGCGCATCTCATTAATCAAATATTGCGAGCGCGAAGCGAGAGCCGAAAATTTAGGAAATTCAGACCTGAAGAGGGACATTCATAAGGTTTGTTTGTAGGAATTCACGAAGACCATACATATTTCACTAACCAAATGAAGCGAGCGCGAAGCGCGAGCTGAATTTTTTTTACAAATTGACCCCAAACATGAATATTTTAAGGATTATTTTTTAAAAGAATCCATTATGAGTGCACATATCTCACCATAGTCATCAAATGCGAGTGCCAAGCGCATGCTGATTTAGTTAGAATTACAAATAGAGACATACTTTTTGTAGTCATGATTATCATACGCATCTCACTAGTCAAATATTGCGAGCGCGAAGCGCGAGCTGAAAAATTTTGAAATTCACACCTGAAGAGGGGCATTCTAAGGCTTGTTTGTAGGAATTCATGTAGACCATGCGTATTTCCTAATCAAACGATGCGAGCGCAAGCTAATTTTTTATATTCAGATCAGGAAAAGGGACATTTTAAGGACTGATATTAGGAATTCATGAAGAGCAGACATATCTCATTAATCCACTATTGCGAACGTAAGCACGGACGGGAAGTGTTTTACATTAAGACCTTAAAATTATATGCCACTACATAAAACAATAATTCGAAGTGCGAGGAAATATATTTGGTGTATATTGACTTGAAAACGGAAGGTTTTAGTACAACAGGATTATATATCTCGTTAAACAGACAATGCGAGCATCAGGAACAATGAAGACAAAGGCCCTGAGCAAATGTTTCATAAAGTTATGATATTTTTTATATGTTCATGTAATATAACATATAATTATAATGTAATATAACATAATTAACAATAATTTCTTCATTCCCACTACGTTTCTCTCACTTTCTCCCTCTTTTTCTCTTTTCCCCCGGTTTTTTCCTTTTTTTTGGCCAGCCGATGGGGGGGGGGGACACGTGCCTCCATGCCCCCCGTAGTTACGCCACTGGTCAAATATGTTGAAAAATCCAAGATGGCTTTAAAAAATGGGGTCTAATAAATCGTCACTCATTTCATGAAGTGGCACAAGTGCGCGCGGATACAAAAACTCATGTTTCGAGTAAAACGCAATTGAATGTTTAAAATTTTTGAAACCATCTATTTGGTTAGTTGCCTATAACTACATAAACACAATTAATTTCATATGAAACGAAAGTGGGGAACTTCCGCCTTTCAACCTAACCCAAATTTAAAAAAAGAAGGTGAAATATTAAGGCTGTGATGATAGAAAATATGGTGTCAAGAAGCCCGTAGCTCGCACTGTTTAAATATGGCTCATGATATCGATATTAGTACACATTCAGAAATAAAGCTAATAAGAAGTAACTGTGACGACTACCCCGGAAGCTGGATCCGCCCCTGCTGTGGTTACAACCAGTATGTGTCGCAGCGTCGCAATAGAGAGTTTTAGCTCCGTGACCCACGACGAATTCAAGGACATAGCAAATGTATTAAAAATTACCGTCACGTGACAGCTGGGAGGTAGTAGTTTAGGGCTTGATCATCGCACATTCATGAAGACATGCATCCGTTTACGCTGAAATACCGCAAAAACTTTATTATTCCTTGTCCGATTTTGATGAAAATGTTCAGTGTTTTCTCTGATTACGTTTCATCTGTTCAAATAACACTATATTAAGCCCTTTAATTACCATTTTTGGTCATCAAACGGCACTTGTAAAGTGCTGTATCCATCTTTTGTATGTTGATACTGGATCGGTGAGTAGTCCTTCAAGTGTACATTGTTCTCCTGTACAGAATATAGGTAAAAACCGAATACTAAGACTGTAATTTTTCATAAATTATAATCACTTCACACCACGTGCATCCAGATGGGAGAGAGGAACCCTGGGAACCATGCCCCCCCCAGAAAAAAAGATAAATCGCAACCAAGAAAAAAAAGAGTAAAGCAAATAATAGGAAGAAATAAATATTGTAATTTCCAGAACATTATGTCAATGTATTTCAAAATTTTATTTTTCTATTACATAGGTCATCTTTTTTTTTATTTGACTCCTTTGAAAATTTTGGTTTATTACCGTATTGTGTTCTTTTTTTTACACTTGAAATGAAAGTTCTATTGCGGCTGATGTGCAATATGATCAATAACAAATAATATTGAATATAAGGAATTTATGACCACATAGAATCTTAAATGAAAATGAAACCCTTGAAACAGGAAAGCTTGTGCAAAAAACAGAAAAATCAAAGAAACAGATAAATAAAAGTTTGAGAAAAATGGAATGAATGATAAGAAAGTAATGAGTATTTGAAGTTTAGATCATTATTGTAATGTAGATCCTCCTATTGGCAATACGACAAAGATGTGTGCTGTCACACGTGAACACCTTTCCCATTACTTTTCTATATATTTCACTTTAATTCCTCTTTTATCACATATATCAGTAGATCATGTATTCTTTCTATATAGGAGGGCATGTAATACACATTTTCAAAGAATACATTATGGATAAAGAGTTTGTATCACCCTAAAAAAGAGCAAAAATTATATATTTTTTTTGTAGTCCAACAAAGGGAAAGTTGACATGTGACATCACAAATATTTGTTGCATTGCCAGTAGGAGGACCTCCATAGCATTAGTGATCACAATATTCAAATGCTAATAACACAAACGTACAATGTGAAATTTAGAATGTTAAATTCAAACTAACCAGTTCGAAAGTTATGATTTGTTTTCGGGGAGAGGGGGACTTTGGAAAAAAATCATTGTGCTGTCTTTAATTCATACAAGCAATTTATAGATTAAAAAAAAGTAAAATAAAATACCTGATCGCACCCTGATTCATATCATCTGTTCCATCATTTTTGTGCAAGTTCTTAGTACCAAACCATAGAAAAATTGACCGGCTGGCTATAGCTTACATTCCACTTTCCCGGCTGTTTAATTTCGGCCCTAACCGCTGCCCATATAAATTTACCCGAAAGTTAAGCGCAAATTACACGGCCTTTGGTAACAAGCCCACATTGTCCAGCTTTATATAATTATTTGTTTTACTTTTAATCTTTAATGAACTTACACTGCAATAACAAAATTGTGCAACAAACTTACGTAGTCGAAATATGACTCAATACAGTCATCCAGTTTCTTCCTTATCGCTTCATTTGGATGGTCGATGTAAAGATGGTGAAATCCTAAGACAGCAAGGCATCCGTTAGGTTTAAGGACGCGATCAACCTCCTTGGGAAATATTGACCAGTCAAAGTAATGGCTTGCACTGGCCGATGTAATAAGATCCAATGAGGAGTCGGCAACAGGTAAATCTTCTGCTTTGCCAACACTTAAAAAGAAATATGACAGTTTTGCCTTTGTCATTCGATGAGACTATTTTGTATATACTTTCTGTTTCTGTTTGTGGTAACTCCCGTAGGAACTCGGCGGGACAGCATTTTGCTGGTAAACGCCAAGCTGGTATATAACCAATTACCTATGAATAGTGGCTGACGTTAAAGACGACAGATATCACTCTCGGGCCTTTTTTCAAGGTGGAGACAATGGCAGAGTTGGGGTTCGAACTCACAACCATGCGATTATGAGTCCAATGCTCTAACCACTGGACCACACGACCCGCTTTCCCAGTCCCCAACCAAGCGTGTCAACGAGCGTACTAGGTGGTAACTCCAATTCATCCCAAACAGGATTTTTCTGTTTCATTAATAATTGTTTCGATGAATTGAGAATTACCGTGTTGATAACTATCAGCAGGCAAGCGTGATTATGATTAAAGTTACCGGAAATACTGGTATAAATATATAAAAATAATACAGCAAAAATATTCTAGCTATTGAAGGGCCAGTTGCACAAAAAACATGTCAGATGCAAGTTGATTTTCAACCAATCAGATGGGCGCATTTAAGAATTTTTCTCTGCAACACACTCCTTTCAAGAATGATGCAGATTATTCATACATACCTATCTTAGACCCCCGACAAAATAATAAGGACCAAAATATATATTTACCTGAAAGACACATTCTGGGGATTTTGAGCTGCCTTTGCAACACCTATCTGCGCAGGACTAATGTCAACACCCAATACATCATTGAAGTAAGGCGACAAGGACCGTGTTAATTGGCCAGACCCACAGCCGATATCAAGGGCAGTCTCAAATGGCTTCTTCCTCTGTGAAAAGATCAAAATTAACACTCTTCTTGTCTTTCAAAATGTTATGAATCATTATAGCCAGAGGTATAATCGTGAAAATGGTCGGTAGAACAGTTGTGCTCAAAAGTTAGTGAACCCACCACGAAATATACTTTTTTCATGCTGAGTGTTGAATGTAGACAAGGTGAATTATCGGATGGTCTAATACCACTTGGTCTACTTATCAATCAGTTCGTCCAACTTCACATTGTCTGAAACCATTCCGTCTACAACCTGTTCGTCTAATATCCAATTCGTCTAATTCCCAAGTTAGTCTAATACCCAGCAGTTGGGCTAAAACCTTTTAGTCCAATTACCAGGTTGTCTAACATCATTTGGTCTAATTTCCACTTCGGCTAATTTCTACTTAGTCTAATTTTCATTTAGTCTAATGCCGAATTGGTTAATTAGCCAAACACGGGTCTATCGTCCGGTTGGGCTAATCGTCAATTGGTCTAGTTTTCATTTCGGCTAATTGTCATATGGTTAATGGCCATTTGGTCTAATTTCCACTTGGTCTAATTTCCATTTAGTTTAATGCCAAATTGGTTAATTAGCCAAACACGGGTCTATCAACCGGTTGGGCTAATCGTCAATTGGTCTAGTTTTCATTTCGGCTAATTGTCATATGGTCTAATGATCGTTTGGTCTAATTCACACTTGGTATAATGTCCATTTTGGATTAAAGAAATTATTTATTATGATTCATTTAATTTAACATTATAATAAATGCAGCATGCATCAACATGTTAATTATATGTCGCCAGGATCCGTAGGGGTAGAGCGAGGTAGGGCTATTGGTGGGCGCAAACCCTCTCCGTGAAGGACTACCGATTGCGAGATGGTCGCTCATAGTCCCTCGTGAGCCCGGCTCGTGAGTTATTCTACTCAAATTGAATTCTTATAATTAGGCCCATATCGATTATAATTATCTATGATGCTGAAAATTATATCAAACTCATAATCATTACATCGATTCTAAATATTGAATTAACAATAAGTTGGGGATCTTGTAGCTTATAATGGTCGAATGGTGGGGTTGGAGTCATCAGAACAACATTATTATGAAGAAAGGAACGAACATATAATGTAATTGGTGTGGATACGTATCTGGTAAACATGTTTATTCCTCTTTTATGATCATTGTTATGCAGTATTACGGAGGTGCCGGGTAAAAATGGCAGAGGTCAAAATGGCAGAGGTAATAATGGCAAAGGTCAAAATGGCAGAGATCAAAATGGCAGAGGTAAAAATGGCAGAGGTAATAATGGCAAAGGTAAAAATGGCAGAGGTAAAAATGGCAGAGGTAATAATGGCAGAGGAATAAAAATGGCAGAGGTAAAAATGGCAGAGGTAAAAATGGCAGAGGCAAAATATCAGAGGTAAAGATCATAACAATACATGCTAGATCAGCAAGGAAAATATAGAGCCTTTCCAGTTAAAGATAAATAAAATGACTTTTTACAGAATCTAATATAATGACCACCCAAGTGTCTGTTTGTATGAATGAAAAATATGTGCCAAAGGATTCTGGGAGAAATTGTGTAATTGCTGAGAAATAAGCAAAATAAGCGCGGATTCGGTCACTTCCGTCGGGTCTTTATTCCAGCAATAATAATACACTGTCATGCAAGCGATGTGTATTTCTTGCGACGGTACATGTTGCAACTGAACTTCATCACAAAGGTTTTATCTCCCAATTTCTTTCAAGTTGACATACAAACAATACAAACTGTCACCTGCTTGCTGATCAGGTGAGAATAAAGTGAGAATATTATTTGTAGGCCTAGAATCTATGTCAACATCAGTGAAATCGGGAGATAAAACCTTCATGATGAATCTTTGAGGTTACCTTTTCTTGATAATTAGGTCAATCCAATGACATACCTACCAAGTTTCATTAAAACATCCTTTATATTTAATCCTGTATTTTAACAGATTCAGCTACCTGCCACTCAATGCTCCAAGGCCAAGCTGTGCCAGTGCTCTGTTGCACACAGTTCAGTGCATGGTTAGTATTTTGACGTAAGACATAATATTTATATTGAATGATTGATGCCGCAGTAAATCTAAATTCCAACATGTGATGAAGTTGTTTGGTTGAGTCTGATAATCAACTCAGTGCTAAGTTCCAAAACCCCAAATTAAAAATTTCTTAATAGATTTGCTATTAACCCTTTTATTTAAGGTCAAATTTGATCAGATTTTCTTCGGAACATTGGCCACACTGGCATTTTCTTTCTTTGCTACACACATTCAACAAAATTAATGTCTCTAAAATTCATTTACAAATATAAATGAACTATATTTAGTAATATGTTCGCCAATTCATATGTTTAACTTCATTTCTGTGTGATTAACAAAATACTAATGTAGTGTGATCGTAATAAACAAGCATTGGTAAAACGATTTTACAGACATGTGTTGCCAATTTAATGATTTCAGTGCTTAATTTCCTTCTTTTAATTCCTGATGCTAAATGCCAAGTGATATTGAGCTTATTGTGTGCAGACATTTTAGCTCCTTCTGATGCATCCAATATATATTTTCTAAGGCTCTGAATCGTAAGTTATTGAGTCAAAGCACAAAATGTGGGCAGTTTTCACAAAGAGGTTAACCCTATTCTGACTTGGCTTTTTGAAAACAAGTGTTGACTGGGGGTTTGCTGGGGGGGGGGGGGGGAAGGTCTACATCTAATGTTTCTGCCCAGTTTCATTAACACTTCCTTTGTATTTAATCCTATATTTTAAGAGATTGGGCTACCTGCTACTCAACCATGTCAACGCTGCAAAATCAAAGTGTGCCAGTGCTCTGTTGTACACAGTTCAGTGCATGGTTAGTTCTTTGACGTAAAATGTAATATTTATATTGAATGATTGATGCCGCAGTAAATCTAAATTCCAACATAATATTATGATGAAGTTGTTTGGTTGAGTCAGATAATCAACTCAGTGCTAAGTTCCAAAACCCAAAATTAAAATTGTCTTAAATAGATTTGCTATTAACCCTTTTATTTAAAGGCAAATTTCATTCTTCTGCAAATTGGCAACACTGGCATTTTTACTTTTTTTGCTACACATATTTTGTTTGACATGTATTCTACAAAACTCTGTTGTACATAATTATGTAGATGTTTATTAAACCTGTAGATATGAATATAACAGTGTAAAAATGGTTTATCGCTTCAACAGCCAATACCGTGTATCTATAACAGACATACAGGGACCTTTTTTATGCATTATAACATGCCATCTCAAATATTATGATCTTTTCATTTGTATACTGTTGTAGCATATCTTGCCTTTAATTAACATGATTATATTTTATACATTGTGTGTTATATTTTTATGAAAAAAGACATAATCATGATAATCTAACATACACGTATCAATATTGTTATTTATTTGAATGAAATTAAATATTGTATTCTAATCAGTGAAGATGCCCATATAACTTTTAAAGACACAATAATTCCATAAGATATACATTTACAGTGTACTTTCTAAGATTTTTTTATTATTTCAATGCATAACTATTTGATCCACCAGTAAAAAAAAGATATCAAAAACCTCTTAAAAAAAAATTTAAAAAGCCCATTTAAGCCATACAAATCTTATCTTTTTATCACAATTAACATCTAAAACCTTTTCTCTCTCTCTCTCTGTCTCGCTCTTTTGTATTCTTTAATTTCTCTATCTCTCTCTTCATCTCTCTCTGATTTTTCCACTGTCTCTCACATTCATTTTCCCAACTGTCTCTCTCTCTTTCCCCACTCTCTGTCTCTCTCATTCATTTTTCCCACTGTCTGTCTATCTCTCTCTCATTCATTTTCCCCGTGTGGGTCTCTTTCATTTTCCCCTCTGTCTCTCATTTTTCCCATTCTCTGTCTCTCATTTTCCTCACTGTCTGTCTGACTCATTTTTCCCACCGCTGTTTCTGTCTCACTCATTTTATCACCCCCCCCCTTTCTCTCACTATCACTTCTTTTCGACATCCTGCTATACTTATATATGATTGAGCAACCTTTAATTTAAAAAGTACAAACAACCGCAGTCTAATGTACATTGTAAGGTACATGTGCAATGTACTTACATATCTATTTCTGACCCAATACATGTAATCATAACATTTCTATATCACAATAATTGCCTCTTGACTGCTTACTGAATACACCGTGTTCTAATACATTTTTCCATTTTATAGTTAGATTTGGATTTCACTCTATAATGATTATTGCAGTTTTTCCTCCAGTTCAACCCAAGATCCTATCTATATTGAAAGAGAAGTCTGCTATGAATCGGTTTTCTAAATATATTTCATCAATAAACTGCTTGGCTTTCAGTGTGAATAGGCAGTCTAGCTGTACATACAAGAATGTCACCCCCTCCCCCACACATACACAAACTTTGATAAAGAAAAATGACTCCTACCCCCTGTGCTGCCACGGGTAATTGCTGCTGGTTCTTTATAGTTTATTATATTTTAGTTTTACACGTGCTCGTTCTCTGTTGCATTCATTGCATTCTTTTTTACACATCCTTTTTTCGTACGTTGTTTTGTTTTTAAGTGTGTTTTTTGCATCTTATTAGTTTTTCTACATCATTCTTTTCTCATTTTTCATTCTAAGACCACTCCCCCTGTTCCTGCTTTCCCCCTTTCTCCCTCCCCCTCTCTTCCTCGTAATTGTCTGTGACTTGTTAAGTGTTGCGATCATCATCTTGTTTGTCAATTTCTTGTGTGCCTGTCATTCACTACCGTTGTTTCTGTTACCGCTGCATATTTCTTTCCCCTGTCTTCATCTTTCACTACTCCTCTATCAACGAGAGCACGAACAATGTCTCATTGGATTTCAATACTGGCAATTATTCTTTTCTACAGGTTTTAATTCCTAGCTCTCAATGGCCAGAGTGGACAACAATTTCGCTTTTAACACTCTAACAGATGACGAACTATTTGATTTGTTTAGATCTCCCCCCACTAACGTAACCCTCACAAGTTCTTCAGGTACATATGAAAATTTCATTGCTGATGCCATTAGTTCATCGGCTGAAGAGCTGCAGTTTGACTTTGATCACAATGACCCGGCACATACTTCCTTTGTAAATAGTAAATACGTAACCGTTTCCCAATTTAATGATATTGTTAAGAATTTTTTACTCCAATACATTCTCCCTACTTCATTTGAATATAAGGAGCTTGAGCAAGCACTTCGATGAGTTACAATTGATATTGAATAGCCCATCACCCAAACCTTTGTCTGTTATGGGTCTTACAGAGACGTAGCTATCGCAGGACACCAACCTTCCATTTTCCTTAAATAACTATAACTTCATTATTAAACAAAAACAGACAGGGCAGGACAGGTGGAGGCGTTGCTCTATACATTCATAATAGTTTTCGTTACTCTGTCCACGAAAATATTTCAATTGTCAATGACTTTATTGAATCTCTTTATATAGAAATTGAAGTCACCGGCGCCAGGAATATCATTGCAGGTGTCGTTTATCGACCTCCCAATTCTAATGCTAATGAATTTATTTCACATTTGTCGGAATTGTTGCGATGCCCTATTTTTACCAATAAAGACTGTTTATTATGGGAGATTTCAATATAAATATACTAAAAACTACAAACAATAATATTGCGCACGAACTTGAAACTTTTTTAGCGGCCTCATTCCTACCACTTGTCTCCAAACCAACTCGTGTCGCAAATTTATCTGCTACACTCATTGACAATATTTTCTCTAATACCATCCCCATCCTGATTCATTTATAATCTTGTCCGATATATCTGATCATTATCCAATCATGACATCTTACAAAATATCACAATCAAACATTCGGCAAGGTGTCGGTTCCTTAAGGCGTATTATTTATTTAAGTGCTAGTCTTGAAAATATCGACTGGTCCTGTGTTTATGATATAGAAGACATCAACTCTTGTTATGATAAATTCTGTGATTTGCTTTCAGGCCAACTTGACATTCACCTTCCAAAACAGAGAAACAATAAGATGAATTACAAAAAGTCCCCTAGATTACCATGGATATCAAAATCCATACTTCGGTCAATAAATCGGAAAAATAACCTGTATTATAAATATAAATCAAAAGGAACACAAAAAAGAGCAAAACAAACATCCTATAAAAACACTTTAACTAAAATTATTCGTATTGAAAAGAAAAAATACTTTGAAAATAAGCTACAATTACATAAACATGATATGCGAAACACCTGGAAAATTCTCAAGCAAGCTATGAATATCTCAGAAAATAAAGACATTATAACAGAAATTAGATCTAACGATGAGATCATTCAACAGCCTGTTACCATTGCTAATATATTTAATGACCATTTTTCATCGATCGGATATAACCTCGCTAAGAATATAGCGCCCTCCAACAAACATTTTGCCAAATTTCTTGCCCCACCCAATCCGAACTCAATATTTTTATGCCCTACTTACCCTCATGAAATTACTGATACTGTCTCAAACCTCGATAATAAAAGAAGTTCTGGCTATGATGACATCAATAATCTAATACTTAAAACTATCATTCCATATATTGCAGAACCACTTGCTTACATCTTCAATATGTCTCTAATATTTTTTCATGGACAAGTCCCCAATTCCATGAAAATTGCTAAAGTTATTCAAATTTTTAAGAAAGGCGATAAATCTAACATTAACAATTATCGGCCAATATCCCTCTTACCGTGTTTTGGTAAAATTTTGAAAAAAATAATATATAACAGAACAATCAAATTTTGTTGTGATAATAACATTTTCTCTAATTTCCAATTTGGTTTTAGAGAAAAGCATAGTACAGTTCATGCATTATTATCTTTTGTTGAAAAAGTTACTCATGCAGTCGATCAGTCTTCCCATATGGTTGGTATTTTCCTGGACTTCCCCAAGGCCTTCGATACAATAAACCACAACATTCTACTTCATAAACTTTCGCATTATGGTATTCGTGGGAAGGCCTTGGATTGGTTCAGGAACTACCTTTCCAACAGAAAACAATTTGTTTATTTCAATGATCACCCCTCATGTGCAATATTAGCTGTGGTGTGCCGCAAGGAAGTATCCTGGGACCACTCCTCTTTATTTTGTATATAAATGACTTTAGCAGAGCATCCAGTATTCTATCTTTCATTATATTTGCGGATGACACAAATTTATTTTTTTTCCCACAAGAATCCGCTTACCCTTGCTGAAATAATAAATTATGAATTAACTAAGGTTTTGAGTTGGATTAGAGCTAACAAATTATCAATCTTCAAAAAACCAAATACATGGTATTCAGTAATACTATAGATTCGTTGCCTCTTGATGTATGCATTGAAGATATTCATCTGGAAAGTGTCTCGTCAATCAAATTCCTGGGAGTCCATGTAGATAACAAACTCTCCTGGAAATATCACATTGACAATATTTGCAAAACCATCTCTCGTAACATATAGGCATCATAAATAGGTTAAAAACATTTATTCCTTTTACCTCAGAGAATAATGACGGCGATATGGCCATTCTACAGGTTCACTCAAGCGGACGCGCGCACAAAAGAATATGACGTAATATCATTAGCATAACAATGAAGAGTTGAATAGGGGGAAATTAGCATAACGATGGAAGAGTAGTCTGGAAAGATAACCATTGAATAGGAATGATTACCATAACAATGGTGAATACGAAGAGATAGGATGGCCATTGAATAGGGATAATTAGTATAACAGTAGCGAGTGCGGAAAGATCGGATGGCCATTGAATAGAGGATCATTTAAATAACAAATAAGCGCAGTGACGTAGTAGTGTTACGTATCGGTTGGAAGCGACGCGCAGTTTCTTTGGCAACGAATCAACAAACAAAAAATTGAATGGAAGGATTAAAAGAATGCAAATGTTACAGAACAGATTTTGGGTAATATAATAGCAATGAAAAATATCAAAGTTTGACTTACCCTTTCAATATTTCCATTAGAGCGTGTAGATCGTCCAAATTTACATTGTCATAATATCAAAAACCTATGTCCATATATTACAGCGAAAGTAATTTACATATTTACAAGTAATATGAGTAGAATTCATCTACTTCATCTATTGGCAAGGCCTTATTTATGGGTCCTTTATAAAGTACCTTCCAAGCCGTATATACCCTCTTTTGATCCATCGGGGATGTTCGTAAATTGAAAAGGCGGTGGCTGGAATCCCCGTCTTTTCAGTGATGCAGTAGATGAAGGTTTCGATCAATGCCTTATTGTTGCACACACTCGCTGGAGAACACCTTTCCTCCATCCTTTTGTCCAATCTTCTATCACCTCGAAAGGCAGGCCATGCCTATATAATAGTTCGTATTTCTCTTGGTCAGACATCGTTGCGTATAGTGATTGGAGATGATACACCCCGGTATCGCTACGCAACGATTCTCGATTGACTCTATCCCCGGAACGCAATCTTTTTCATATCTGTCCAACAGGTCTCCGTGGTCTCCCCAAATCACGTCCTTTGCTACCCCTTGAATTGTCATCGCTTCCATTGATTTTTTTGCCTTTCATTTTTGGCACGTTCTACAGTTCTTCATAATCTTCTCCATTTCTTATGTATTATAGACACAATAAAGGTAGGATAATAAATCCAACAGTTGTAGAATGCCTTGTAGGAAGAATATCCTGGTAGCCTAAGGGTAGCACTGTTAACAGGCGAGGTTGCCTCGAATTTGCGGGAAGTAAATTCTATATCTGGAGATTCAGCCATTTTCTATTTTATTGATATATGAATAAAAAAACTAATCAAAATGAATCTAAAAAAACTATCACAGATTGAAAGTTTCCCTCTTCGCTTTAAGCGGTTATTTTGCTAAATGGTAAAAAGTGAACTCATATTATATGAGTTCACTTTCTACCATTTAGCAAAAGGTTTATAATAAACCTAGTCGAATAAAACTTTTGATTTTTCAATCTATTTCAATCGGTATTTTGTTAAATGAAAGCAAAGAATACAAGAACTATTCACTGCATCTTCTTTTCTATCTATATTATAATAGATGAAAGAATTCGCACTATTCAAGATGTCATGGTCGAAAACAACCTTTGATTTTCTAACAAAGCGAGAAATGCAAGAACTAATCTTTGTATCTTCGCTCCAATCGGTTATTTTGCTAAATGGTAGAAAGCAAACTACTTAGCGAAGTCTTGGTCGAAAAAACTTTTGATTTTTCGAACAAAGCGAAGAATGTAAGAAACTAATCTTTGCGTCTTCGCTCCAATCGGTTACTTCATGCTTCCATAGTTTTCATTTTGACCAGCATACACGTCTCTCTTTATTGGCTTTCTGACTCACACAAATTGTATTACATATATGGCACTAGCTTCAGGTCAACTCCATTCAGCCACATGGTGATAACATAGAACACTGTACAATACATGTTATTATTATTCATTTTTATTCCATTTTAATTCCAGACATATACACAAAGCAGATTTTGATACAAAGGTAAAAGTGATCTAAGTACGTATTGTGTAGACAAAATAATTGTTAACTGTTATATCTTCGCTGTAACACAATCCATGTAGATCTATGGCTGGTATGAATATTGACGATGGAAATAATAGAGTTCAATTTGTCATTTATGTTGACGGCGTTTTCAAGTTCTTGGCTTATTTTGTTGACAAGGTGGTGCTGTGCCTTTAGTTGTAGACTCCATCCTCACTCTCTTTTTCTTCATCATCGTCGTCATCGTCACCTCCATCTTGGAACTGGAATAAACCATCAAATTGCGGACCATGCCTGGCTAGGACTCTTTGTACGGCTTTCTGGAATTCCATGCCATTTTCTAGTCTTTCATTGAGATCAGAAACGATCTCGTGATTGATGTCAGCTTCTCCTAGGCTAACGTTCTGCTGCAAGAACTTGGAGTAAAGATCGAAAAAAGATGCGTTTGACGGCCCACGGTAGTTTCACGTGTGCTTTTTCTTTAGCGTCTTTTTCTTCCATTCCCTCTGAAATATATATTTTGATATTTTTCGTCTCTTAGGTCCTTGGTGGCTGTCATGGCCTGCACTTGGTAAGCAAGGTTGTCTTCAATTTCATCCATGTTATCTGTCTCTGACATTGACGATTCATCCTCTCCATCGTTTTCTGAATCACTAGATTCTTCAACTCCCTGCGTTTGAGAGGGTGGTTCGGAGTAATCATCCTCACTTGTTCCTTCTTCAATCGTACCTTCTTCAGCGTATAGGAAGATTTAATTTTGCCTTCATCTTCTGTATCAGGGTGAGCTTTTTGTTCATGCCCCTGCATATCAAACTTCCCACTATAGGTCCTATTGCATTGGGAACATGCGTAACGCCGGTTGGACATATCAGGAGGGTTCATGTTGACTCGATGCTGCTTAGATCAGAACTGAAGCAAAGTGATATCAATCGTATCCTTATAATATAAATGAAGTTAACATCCATAAACGAATCCGTAATGGAATCCGTAGATCCGTTAAACGAATCCGTAATTCCATTCAACGATTCCGTAAAAAAATCCGCTAAACGAATCCGTAGATCCGTAAAAGAATCCGTAATTCCGTTAAACGATTCCGTAAATCCACTAAACGAATCCCAAGATCCGTAAAAGGATTCGAACTTCTTTGAATCATATTGATAGAATTGACAAAGTTAAATCTGTTTTAAATCAAGGAACAACCAATGACTTTGATATTGGAGTACATATTTTATTACTACCAATAGTTTAAAGAGTTATACAGACCTCGTGTAGGAATTTATGACAATACTGATTATTCTCAATATTTGGGAGCTTACTAAGGATTTATGACGTCTTTACTTCTCAGATTACGCAATGCATTCTTGGATGGTGCAACGTCGAATTGATTTTGTACATGCTATATCGTGTTATGCACGAATGATCAAGCATGCATCGGCTTCATGAGCGTGGAAAATCATATCACTTCCCCTACTTCATTGAGAGTATACAAAGTCAAGATTTAATGCTCAAAATCAACTTTGTTCGTATACGACGTTATCTGTTTGGAATATTCAATGACACACTTTAATACCCTACCATGTAATATTCAGCGTTGTGCAATATCGTTGCCCACGACCGATCGAGTGGGCATAATATTGACGTCATGCTTGAGGGAATACCCAATAATGTTTATCAGGGCCCCGTCTTAGAAATAGTTACGATTGAGCCAATCAATCGTATCTCTCTATGGAAATCCATCCACCATATTTTTTTCTATAGGAAATTTACACAAGTATATCAAATTTTCAAGAAAACAAGGAATGCAAGCATAGACATCATAGTTAGAAAATATTTTGAACAAACATGCATGACGAAAACATCCCATTAGAAACAGCACACCAGATTTTCACACTGTTACTGAAGATTTAATCCTCTAATCCTAAGACTCTTGACCTTAATACAATTACCACTAATACAACTCTTCTATTGTGTTTCTGGTAATACTATAATCCCCTCCAAGTAGTGTACTAAGACAGACAGTTATATGCAAATTAACTTGTGATGGGGGGGGGGCTGTGCATACAATCATTCCCTGTGTGTTATCAATAAGTTTTCCTAATTGGTGAAATAAAATGAACTACATAATGTATACCTTCTATTTATCATCATTATCAACCAATAGAGCTATTTACACGATTGACCCCTGATAGTTTACCTCTCCCCCCCCCTTCTATATTTAGTTCATATATTTTATATTTTAAATGGATTCTCCATTTTATATCTTCAAGAAGAATATATTTTCCTTAAATGCTTTATACAGTGAATGTGATGATAACAAACATCTGGATATAAGCAAAATTCTTTTAGTTTCATATTTAACAGTAAACATGCATTGTGTGTATTCATCAGGGGCCACGGAAGTGGGGGCGGGGGGACTTTTTTTCCAAAACCTTGTACAAAAACGTAAAAAATGATCATAGGATTGTAGATTTTTTTTTGCATGCCCCCCCCCCCCACTTTGAAACCGTTCATAATAATAAGTTATAGTATTTATGAGGCCTGGTATGAGGCACATTGACTTTGCTTATTCAATGGTGCAATAATTATATATGCAAGTACAGTTATACTTCACATTTATTATTCATACATGTAGTTATAATAAACTGTGGTCCTATACTAAAATAAATGTAAATGTACACAAAACTAACTGAAATGACATTTAGCACCCCTCACCCTTCCAGTTCAGAAGTGAAGGTCATAAAATAAAATTATTCACCAGAGATGTGTATAATACTTTGATCAACAAGGACGAATAGATACAAAGCTTGCCGTTTCTAGAGGGCATTTAGAGCACAAGGAATCATAGCTGCAAATTCAGATTTTTAACTTGAGTGAAAGGTTTGCACAACAGACTACACTTTTAGACCCCTGTTATAATTTACCATCTTAAAGGACAAGTCCAATACAACAAAATAGTTGATCTGAATAAAAAGAGAAAAATCCAACTCGCATTGAAATTAGATGTAAAATAAGAAAGTTATAACAAAACAAAACACTTGGGCCTACGTGCACATCCTGCATAGTCAGTCAGTCGGCAAGCCCTGAAAAAGTAGCTTATTTCATCCAAGTGATATTCATGACTATAGGGTTTTTGAATAGTTAATGAGCTTGGTGCGAACCAAAGCAAATTAGAGGACTGATGACATTATCCAGTCACTATTTCTTTGTATTGCGTTGTATGAAATACAAAAGATTCGAAATATTCTCCCAATTGTTATGTTAACCAAAATTTCATATTCTTCTTACTTAACATCCAATTTTATTGAAATTTTCATGGTTACACTTGTTTGATTTGATTTTTTTTTATTGAAATCATCAGTTTTTTCTGGGGTAGGCATGAACTTTAAGCCAGTTGAATAGAAACCAGTTTTAAAGTTAAAGGACAAGTCCATCTCAACAAAAGTTGATTTGAATAAAAAGAGAAAAATCTAACAAGCACAACACTGAAAATTTCATCAGAATTGGATGTAAAATAGGAAAGTTATGACATTTTAAAGTTTCGTTTCGATTTTACAAAATAGTTATATGAACATCCCGGTCATTATGCAAATGAGGGAACTGATGATATCACTCACTCACTATTTCTTTTGTATTTTGTTATATAAAATATTCTAGTTTTCTTCTCATTGATCTGTGAAACAAAGTGTTTTTTGCCTTGAACATGTTGAATTACCATTGTTAAACATTGTATGATTAAGTAAAGTTGGTCCTTATTGTCAATCTGTAAAAATTGAAATATTGTATAATTCATACAATAAAAAAACAAAAGAAAAAGTGAGTGAGGGACATCATCGATTTTCTCATTTGCCTGTGTTGTAAAAAAAAACTGTTTTGTAAAAAATAAGCGAAACTTTAAAATGTCATAACTTTCTTACTTTTCATCCGATTCGGATGAAATTCGTAGCATTATGCTTATCTGATTTTTCTCTTTTGATTAAAATCCCGGGGGAGGGGGGGGGGCACTCAGTATATAATGCGGTGGGTATGTGCCGCGGAGGGGACCCCCATTTTACACTCAAATTTCCGTTCTAAGGCATAGCATTTTTGTCTTTTTGAAAAAAAACAAAGAAATCCGATCCAAAGCATATTGGTTTGTTCTTATCGTAAAAAAAAAAAGAAGAAAGAAGTCCGCTCCAAAGCTTCGCATATTTTCCCTTCGCATTCCGTTCCGGTCGCATTTATCTGCTACAATGAGCCGCGATTTTGGTGAAAAGCGGCCGCGGAGCGTTGCCCGAATATCCCCTCTGCGCTAGGGCACCCGGCGCCCGTGCCGCCGGGTGCTCGAAACAGTCTTGGAATTGATCATTTAAAGAGTAGAACAGGTTGAATATATGATTTTGACTTATGAAGAATAATCAGATAAACATCACAAAACATTGAAAATTCAATCATTCTACATGTACATCTAGCTGTTAAAATGCTAGGCCCAACAGTAACAAATTAAATAAGGCCTTGTAAATGTATAATTTTCCAAACTAGGGCGGGAGGCGCGTTTCCGTTTTACACCCTGGCGAAGGCATTTTCCGGAAAAGTAGCCAAAAAGCGACTAGTGAAGAGTCTACGTCTACGTTTGTTTACATTATCAGCTGGGCGCGCGATCCAAAGTCCGCACCGAAGTTATCCGCATAACTACCGTACAATTTTGCAAATGCAGCTGAGCTTATACTTTCCAGGTTCAATACGAATGTTTGCCTTGATCATTTGCCTTGCCGATTTGCTGATGTCTGTCTTTCTCTCTATCTGTCTATATATCTATCTCTCAAATTCTATCTCTATCTATCTATGTAACTGCAGTATCTATCTAATAATCTTCTCTGTCTCTCTCATTCTTTATCTAACATCTATCTATCTCAAATTCTCTATCTCTCTATCCATCTATCTATCCATCTGTCTGTCTTTCTCTATTTCTCTCTATCTATTTATCTATTTTTTAACTAGAGTATCTATCTGTTAATTTGTTAATAATCTCCTCTGTCTCTCTCATTCTTTAATTATCTATTTAATATCTCTATCTATCTATCCATCTGTCTGTCTTTCTCTTATTCTCTCTATCTATTTATCTATCTATTTTTTTAACTTATCTATTTGTTAATTTGTTAATATTCTTTGTCTCTCTGTCTTTATCTATCTAACATCTATCTATCTCTCATCTACCTATCTATCAATCTGTCTGTCTTTCTCTATTTCTCTTTATCTATATATATATATATATATCTATGTATCTATCTATCTGTTAATTTGTCTATCTTCTCTGTCTCTCTCATTCTTTATCTATCTAACAAGATCTATCTGTCTCTCAAATTCTCTATCTCTCTCCTTCCGTCTAGCATCTGTCTGTCTTTTTTCTCTCTTTCTCCGTCCATATTTCTATCTACCGAACATCTCTCTCTCCCTATCTATCCTTCTCTCTCTCTTTCTCTCTCTCCCCCTCTCTATATCGACCTCTCTGTCTCTCCCCCTCTCTCTCTATTTATCTATCTATCCATCCATCTCTCCTCTTTCTCTCTCCCTCTATCTATCTATCTATCCACCTCTCTCTCTCTCTCTCTCTATTTTTATCTATCTATCTGTCTATCTTGTCTCTATCTATTTATCAGTCTTCTATATCTAACTTTCGGCAGCTTCTAAATGTATCAATCCATCAAACTTCAATTTGTCTTTCCATTATAAGTATCTGTTTATTTTGATTTTGTCTGTCATTCTATTCATTTAGTTAATAATTTATTTTCAGAAAAAAAAATCATAAACAACGCGACTGCAAAAGCATGTTCGGATTTCACTCCTGACTGCCGCTCTCTCTGTACATGAAGTGCCAGTAAGTGCCGAGGAACTCTGTGCTCTCATCAGTAACCTGTGTCGCAGTGGTCGCACGCTGCATGCATGCAACCAGCGACGTGTGTAGACTCTTCGCTAGTCGCTTTTTGGCTACTTTTCCGGAAAATGCCTTCGCCAGGGTGTAAAACGGAAACGCGCGGGCGGGAGTCGATCGAGACTTGCGCAATAATCGCAATCGCGAGCGAGCATTCGTGCTCCATATCGCATCTACTGCATATTAGTATTGAATTCAGACCCTATATTCCTTTTTTAAAAAAATAGCTAAACCCAATAAGCCGATCGTAAATAAATATTTATAGATCGATATATATATTTATAACATTATCAAATATATTTCAAGTTAATATAAGAAGAAAATCCTTACAAAATTTAGAATAATTTGTAATAGAGGCTCCAAAATCGACGAGAGGGATTTCCCTGAGAACAGTATTGAGGTCAAGGAAGTGTGCTAATTGGATAACAAAAGCTGGGAATTCCATGAGAAGAGTCTTTACAAAGACCGTCTTTTCATGTCGCCGATTTGCTATGATGTGTTCAACGGTTGCGGGTGGTGTGGGTGCGGGGTGCCCTGGACGGGGTTCTCGGAGGAAAAAAGGCATTACAGAATAAAAGTATATATATATATATATATATATATATATATATATATCAAGGGGAAGAATCACCAAGGAAATTCTCCGCGTTTAATTCGACAGCGAATACAACAAGAAATAGTTTTACAACATATAAGTTTTTAGGAATCGAGTAGGGCCTGCTCTTCCACCAATCTAATCTTGCTATATTGGCTAAAGAGACAACAAACACAGATGAACTTTCATGATCGCATATTGTAATTGGCTGTCGAAACTCTTTTATCCAGTGTTGCCTCTAATGACCGAACTTCCCGGGAAAATGTTGATGTATGAATAAACACTAGCATTTCCCTGTATTTCAATGTTCTCTCTGTAGCACCATGAGCATTTATAGTGGAATGGGTACATAGTATAACAAAGATAAAAACATATCCCGAAAATTCAGCACCGTTTCACGCCCCATGTTTCAATGTTTCATATAAAAGATTTGCTAAAGCTTCTTAAAATGATCCCTGCATGTTGGCATAAAAAATAATATTTCCAGCCCCTTAGGCCTAAGGGTTTGTTACAAATCAATTTGAGAGAGATATAGGTCTAAAATTCTAAAATGCAAATGGGCGAAGCCAAAAGGAAGAAATAATAAAACATTATCAAATCAACGTACAAGAAACCCACACATACACGAAACAAAAAAGTGTGCATGCCAAAGGGTAAAACAAAAAGGAAAGCACAAACAAAAAGAAAGTGTGCAGAAAAAAAAGAATAGTAAAAACTTTGATTTTATAGCACTTGGCGACATAAACGGAATACTGCATTGAAATATAGGGCAGACATAATATGTTTATTTTTCCTATGTGGTAGATTTTTTTTTGGGGGGGGGCGGGCTTCAGCATTTTTTTTTGGGGGGGGCTTCACACTCCTTAGAGCCGACCCCCCCCCCCCCGGAACCGCGCCTGCATGTTGGCATGCAATGCTTGGAAGCATATTCAATTCTTTTATTGTGAGTTTGCTTTTTTGTCATTATTTTTTTCTTGGAGGGGGGGGGGTATCCTATCATATCCTCAAGTTTAAAAGTTCACATCATTTACCGGATAGCAAACATGTTCTCGCAATTGCTGTTTTTATTTATCATATTCATTTATTCGGTTTAAAACAAAATCTTTTACGCTAGTGGAGTGTAAAAAAATGTGGAATCTCCGTTGATTAATTCATTTTAAAATACCACAGCTTCAGTTCACTTTTTCCAATTTATTTTTCTTAAAACCCAAATGAGAACCGACTCTAGCAACTTGCGGGTCTGCGTAGAATTAACTACAACTCGGGTCTAACACCAAGTTCAGCTTCTCGTCTGCTGGGCTTGTCATGATAGGTGACTGCAACCGCGTAGCCAGGATTTCATTTTGGAGGGGGCGGTAAATGCACGCGAAGCGTGCCAACACTTAGGGGGTGGGGGCAGGGAGGGGGGTTTCCCCCTCCCTTGCGAAGCGCGAAGCTTTTAGTGTTTCATAAATTAAAATGAAAAGGAGCCGTTTCTCTTGTCTCTAGTACCTCCAATTCGGTTGACTATATTGCGATTTTGAACCTTGTTTTCAAAAGTGATTGTGAATGCACAAAAGAGGTATACAATGGAGGAAATTAAAATTATAATAACTCCGCGCGAAGCGCGGAAGCTAAAGCGTTTTATCAATTTTTCTTGCCATAAAAGGGAAAGGGTCCCGAGAAAAGGGTTTTCTCAAAGATATATTGAATACTTTCTTTGGAAAGATCAGATTTGATTACAAACAATTTAGCAAGTGCATATTTTTAACTCGCAAAACAGAGGAGAAGATTGGTAGAGGAAGATATTCCTCCCCGCGCAGAGCAATGAAACTCTGAAATTTCAAAGGGCGGACGTTTCATCAAATGTAGATATCTCTAATACCCAATCTGCTCTAATTCAATTGATTTTCTAAGATTATTGTACTTCATTACAAGGAAAATAGTGCGCAAAAAGTTGAAACTTCTGTGATTTATTGAAACTATCTATATAAAAAAAAGGATGCCTAATTTTTTTACTTATCCTGAAGCGCTTCATTTTGAATATAAAGAAACTTAAGTGGCATTCAAAATTTCAAAATGAGTGCGCAGAACAGGACAGGAGAGGAATGTATATAGGGAAATGACATGAAGTTTAATACAATTTGATAAAAAATATTGTACTTTTTTATTTAATACCACACAAATTTCATACCTTCCTCTTTTTATATTGGGAACCTGTTTGCCCCAAAATTATGGTTGTTTAGTAATGAGCTGAAAGCGGCGGGAGAAGTTGACTTTATGGAGGTGACCGCAGAAACTGATATAAAGATTTTACCCGCGCTCGGAGCCGACCAGACCAGAAGTTGCGCGATCAATTGAAAAAAAAAGATAACTTCATATATTTACTTCGGCCTAACCTTACTCAAATTCATGCCCTAATGTATACAATTTTAACTTTAACTGGCAAGAAGCACATAGCTGAGGTGGAAAAACAGGGTTAGAGAAAAGGTGGGGGAAACAATGGAGAACTTCAATATTGTCATTAAAACGCACGCAGCGCGGAAGCAAAATTCATATATAAATTTAGAGCAAGAAGAGTGAAGGAGTTTCTCTTTTGAGAAAAAAATAAAGAATAAAATGAAAAAAAAAACACAAAGCTACCTTCCTTTCTTGCCTTTCCTCCCTTTCCTTTTCCTTTTCTCCTCTCCTTTTCCCCTTCTTTTTTGGGGACGTTTTTTTTGGGGGGGGCGACCGACCCCACCACCCCCCCTGGCTACGCGCCTGGGTGACTGTGTACGCTACTCGGGTTTAACACACCAAATTCAGCCTCTTGTCTGCTTGGCTTATATGGGCTAGCGCTTGTATATCAGTGTTTTAAAACCGTGACAGGTTTTGGTCCTGAAACCATTCCTTTTATCCAAAGATGTTAAGTTCCTATCGTCATTTTTCCCATGCAAGTGAAACTATCATTACCCTTGTTTTAAATTGATATACATTGCCGACAAGCATTCATATTCAATTCTAATTCTTTATTGTGAGTTTGCTTTTTTTTTTTGGGGGGGGGTAGGAATATCCCATATCCGACATGTTCAAGACTGCATACTATTTACTTTAAAGTATTTTTATTGATATTTTCCAGTTCAGTTTCATGCTAATTGTAATTGTTACTTTTGTTCACATGGTTTACCAGAATATTTCCTCTAAAATGTCGCTGTTATTATCTATTTCATTCATTCATTGGGTTTAAAATAAATCATTGTTGAAATTGTTTCTTCCGCTAGTGGAGTGCAAAAATAGAATCTGGAATCTGCATTTATTAGTTCATTTTAAACTACCCAAGATTCAGTTCATTGTTTTCAAGTTATTTTTCTTAAAACCTCGGTGAGAATCGACTCTAGCAACTTGCGGGTCTGCGTAGGATAGACTACAACTCGGGTCGAACTCACCAAATTCAGCCTCTCGTCTGCTGGGCTTATCATGATAGGTGACTGTGTAGGCTAACTCGGGTTTAACACACCAAATTGAGCCTTTCGTCTGCTTGGCTTATATCGGCTAGCGCTTGTATGTCAGCGTTTTAAAAACATGACAGGTTTTGGTCCTAAAACCATTCCTTTTATCCAAAGATATTAAATTCCTAACATAATTTTTCCCATGCATGTGAAACTATGATTACCCTTGTTTTAAAGTGATATACTTTGCCGACAAGCATTCATATTCTATTCTTCTTTATTGTGAGTTTGCTTTTCTTTTTTTTTGAGGGGGGGGGGGGTTAAGAATATCCCAGACTACATACTATTTACTTTAAAGTATTTTTATTGATATTTTCCAGTTCAGTTTCATACTAATTGTAATTGTTACTTTTGTTCACATGATTTATCAGAATATTTTCTCGGAAATGTGGCTGTAATTATTTATTTCATTCATTTATTTGGTTTGAAATAAATCATTGTTTCAATTGTTTCTTCCGCTAGTGGAGTACAAAAATATAATCTGTAATCTCCGTTTATTAGTTCATTTTAAACTACCCAAGATTCAGTTTATTATTTTCCAGTTATTTTTCTTAAAATCTCCATGAGAATCGACTCTAGCAACTTGCGGGTCTGCGTAGAATAGACTACAACTCGGGTCTAACACACCAAATTCAGCTGCCTCTCGTGTGCTGGGCTTGTCATGATAGGTGACTGTGTACGCTACTCGGGTTTAACACACCAAATTCAGCCTCTTGTCTGCTGGGCTTATATGGGCTATAGCACTTGTATATCAGCGTTTTAAAACCGTGACAGGTTTTGGTCCTGAAACCATTCCTTTTATCCAAAGATGTTAAGTTCCTATCGTCATTTTTCCCATGCAAGTGAAACTATCATTACCCTTGTTTTAAATTGATATACATTGCCGACAAGCATTCATATTCAATTCTAATTCTTTATTGTGAGTTTGCTTTTTTTTTTTGGGGGGGGGGTAGGAATATCCCATATCCGACATGTTCAAGACTACATACTATTTACTTTAAAGTATTTCTATTGATATTTTCCAGTTCAGTTTCATGCTAATTGTAATTGTTACTTTTGTTCACATGGTTTACCAGAATATTTCCTCGAAAATGTCGCTGTTATTATCTATTTCATTCATTCATTGGGTTTAAAATAAATAATTGTTGAAATTGTTTCTTCCGCTAGTGGAGTGCAAAAATAGAATCTGGAATCTGCATTTATTAGTTCATTTTAAACTACCCAAGATTCAGTTCATTGTTTTCAAGTTATTTTTCTTAAAACCTCCGTGAGAATCGACTCTAGCAACTTGCGGGTCTGCGTAGGATAGACTACAACTCGGGTCTAACTCACTAAATTCATCCTCTCGTCTGCTGGGCTTCATGATAGGTGACTGTGTAGGCTAACTCGGGTTCAACACACCAAATTTAGCCTCTCGTCTGTTCGGCTTATCATGATAGGCATGATAGGTGACTGTGTGGGCTACTCTGGTAGTAACACACCAAATTCAAGTTTTTGTCACATACATCTAAGATAAATGAACAAACTATAAAGAAGGTTTTAAGATTGTTTCGAGTTGTTTACAAATAAAAACATATTTCAAATACCTATCATAATGAACGCCGTCCTCCAAAAATGAATGTAATTTACGCAAGAAAAATAAAACAGAATAGAAGTCGCAAACATCTTTGAGTAATGAACGAACTGTCAGGAACGTTCTAAAAAAATTGAAGTGCTTATATAGAATTAAATTTTATTTATCTTTCTTTATGAATTCCCGTTCTCCAAAACGAAATATAAAACACGCATTGCTCTGATAACAGCAGAAAGAAACATTAAACAGAATAGAAGTCACAAACATCTTAGATAAATTAATAAACTATCAGGAACGTTTTAAAATTATTTTGATGTGCTCACAATAAAAAATACATTTTATATATCGTTCGTTATGAATTCCCGTTCTCCAAAATGAAATATAAAAGACGTATATTATCGTTTTGAACGCCGTTCTCCTAAACGAAAAGTAAATCACGCAAAAGAAATAAAACAAAATAGAAGTCACAAACACCCGGCATAAACATCTTTGATTAATAAAAAAACTTTCAGGGCGTTTCAAATAAAGAATTGAAGTGCTTACAAATGCAAAAGTAAATTTTATGTACTTTTCTTTATGAAATCCCGTTCTCGAAAAGGAAATATAAAAGACGCAATGAAAATAAAACAGAATAAAAGTCGCAAACATCTCAGATTTAGTAACGAAATATCAGGAACGTTTTAAAACTATTTTGAGCTGCTCACAAGTAAAATTGTTTTATACACACTTCGTAAAAAAATCCCGTTCTCCAAAAACAAAGATAACAGACGGAAGGAAATTAAAAACAAAATAGAAGTCACAAACATCTTCGATTAATCACGAACTATCAGGAACGTTTTAGGATTATTTCGAGTTGCTCACAATAAAAAATATATTTATATATCTTTCGTTACGAATTCCCGTTCTCCAAAGTGACACATAAAAGACGTGTATTATTCGGATATCGGCTGAAAGTGAAATAAAACAGAAACGAAGTCACAAACATCTTAGATAAATGAGCAAACTATCAGGAACGTTTCAAAATTATTTCGAGTTGCTCACAATTTAAAATATAAATTTTTTATACCTTTCGTTTTGAACGCCGTTCTCCGAAACGAAAAGTATACGCAAGAGAAATAAAACAAAATAGAAGTCACAAACGCCCGGCATAAACATCTTCGATTAACATGATTAATAAACAAACTTTCAGGGACGTTTCAAATAAAGAATTTAAGTGCTTACACATACGAAAGTAAATTTTATGTACTTTTCTTTATTAACTCCCGTTCTCCGAAGGAAATATAAAAGACGCAATGAAAATAAAACATAATAAAAGTCGCAAACATCTCAGATTCAGTAACGAAATATCAGGAACGTTTTAAAACTATTTTGAGCTGCTCACAAGTAAAATTGTTTTATACACACTTCGTTAAAAAAATCCTGTTCTTCAAAAGCAAAGATAACAGACGGAAGGGAAATAAAACAAAATAGAAGTCACAAACATCTTCGATTAATCACGAACTATCAGGAACGTTTTAGGATTATTTCGAGTTGCTCACAAATAAAAATATATATTTTATGTACCTTCCGTTTTGAACGCCGTTCTCCTATAAGAAAAGTAAATTACGCGAGAGAAATAAAACAAAATAGAAGTCACAAACACCCGGCATAAACATCTTTGATTAATAAACAAACTTTCAGGGACGTTTCAAATTGAAGTGCTTACAAATATACAAGTAAATTTTGTGGACATTAACGAAGCCCCGTTCTCCAAAAAGAAATATAAAAGGCGCTGATAAAATATAATAAAATAAAAGTCGCAAACATCTCAGATTCATGAACGAACTATCAGGACCGTTTTAAATTATTTTTAGCTGCTCATAACAAAAAATATATGTTATATACATTTTGTTAACAAAACTCCCGTTCTACAAAAAAAATATAAAAGATGACTGGAAATTGAAACAGAATAGAAGTCACAAACGTCTTAGATTAATGGACGAACTATTAAGAACGATTTTAAAATTATTTTGATGTGCTAACAAGTAAAAATGCATTTTATATATCTTTCGTTATGAATTCCCGTTCACCAAAATGAAATATAAAAGACGTATACTATTCGGATAACGGCTGAAAGTGAAATGAAAGAGAAAAGAAGTCACAAACATCTTAGATAAATGAACAAACATTTAGATAAATGAACAAACTATCAGGAACGTTTCAAAATTATTTCGAGTTGCTCACAATTTGAAATATATTTTTTTATACCTTTCGTTTTGAACGCCGTTCTCCTAAACGAAAAGTAAATTACGCAAGAGAAATAAAACAAAACAGAAGTCCCAAACACCCGGCATAAACATCTTTGAGTAATAAACAAACCTTCAAGGCGTTTCAAATAAAGAATTGAAGTGCTTACAAATATATAAGTAAATTTTGTGAACCTTAACGAAGCCCCGTTCTCCAAAAAGAAATATAAAAGGCGCTGATAAAATATAGTAAAATAAAAGTCGCAAATATCTCAGATTCATGAACGAACTATCAGGACCGTTTTAAATTATTTTTAGCTGCTCATAACAAAAAATATATGCTATATACATTCGTTAACAAAACTCCCGTTCTACAAAACGAAATATAAAATATGACTGGAAATTGAAACAGAATAGAAGTCACAAACGTCTTAGATTAATGGACGAACTATTAAGAACGTTTTAAAATTATTTTGATGTGCTAACAAGTAAAAATGCATTTTATATATCTTTCGTTATGAATTCCCATTCACCAAAATGAAATATAAAAGACGTATACTATTCGGATAACGGCTGAAAGTGAAATGAAAGAGAAAAGAAGTCACAAACATCTTAGATAAATGAACAAACATTTAGATAAATGAACAAACTATCAGGAACATTTCAAAATTATTTCGAGTTGCTCACAATTTGAAATATGTTTTTATACCTTTCGTTTTGAACGCCGTTCTCCTAAACGAAAAGTAAATTACGCAAGAGAACTAAAACAAAATAGAAGTCACAAACACCCGGCATAAACATCTTTGATTAATAAACAAACTTTCAGTGACGATTCAAATAAAGAATTGAAGTGCTTACAAATACAAAAGTAAATTTTATGAACTTTTCTTTTTGAACTCCCGTTCTCGAAAGGAAATATAAAAGACGCAATGAAAATAAGTCGCAAACATCTCATGAAAACAGTTAAAGAACTATCTTATAACCTGGTAAGAATATTTGGCTACCTTTTACAAACCCATGGTTCCGTTTGAAAGACCTGATCTTGTTAAAATAACATATACATGATGATTTATATCATTGCTAGAACTTCCAATCACAAAGAATTTTGATATAGCTTATAGCTATTATTGCAATTTCATTGAAAATGGGCCCCAGCGGAGTATACGGACCGATACCACTACCACTGGCCATGGATACCACACACAAAATGTTCGTACGCACTGCACACACAATCTTCTAATGGGCTGGTACTAGGTGAGAGCTAACTGTCTTTTGCTACTTAAAGAGGATTATCCCTTAATAGGATTACCGAGGAAAGACATAGGACTGGAAACTTAATCCTCAGAAAGACCCTTTGGAATGTGGTGTCTTGAACCCGAGTTAGCAAGTTATACTAGGGAAGAGGTCTAACAGGCCGTTTTCGTCATGTGCATAACAGATGATGACATTGCTGGCGCCGTCCATAGTTGTGATTGATTGGATCAATCGTAAACTCTTCAAAGACAGGGCCCAAATGTGCTTATGGACACTAGCTGTTGTGTGAACGTACAAACAAGATGCAATATTTTCAAAAGTTGTGCAATAGGCCCATCGTTACGTTCGAATGATCATGCAAGCACTCACTAGCTTGCTTCATGTGCGGGGGGTGGGGGATACACATCCCCCCTCTTCATTATCATTTAGATGATGTCATATCTATATATAGGTATATGTCACAATGACATTTTGCATAGTCATGATGATATCATATCCGTTTTTAGGTATGGTGTCATTGCGGAGCAACCCACTGTGGAGCTCCACCTGCTCCACCTATTGAAAACCCATTGTTCCATAACACTGTAAATATGGACAATATACAGATCTACATGCCCGGGTAAAATACTAATTTTGGAGGACAAAAAAAATGTAAATATGGACAAGATTTTATATGATTGCTGAAATACATGCATGCTCACCTGAAGATACTCAGATCAGGTAAGTCAAAATTCCTCTTTATTCGTTCACACAAATCTCCTCTCCCTCTTTTTCTCACTTTATTATTTATACATTGTTAGTATTTTCCCCAAAATCTACTTTCCAACAACTACACTCTTTAATCCTTTCATTCAACGTTGTGTTTGTTGATTCTTTTCCAGGGAGACGCTTCCGTAGCTTCCAACCGATACGTAACATAACTACGTCACTGCGTTTATTGTTATTTAAATGATCCCTATTCAATGGCCATCTTTACAGACTACTCTTCCGTCGTTATGCTAATTATCCCTATTCAATGGCCATCCGATCTTTCCGCACTCGCTATTGTTATGCTAATTATCCCTATTCAATGGCTATCTTTCCAGACTACTCTTCCATTGTTGTGCTAATTTCCCCCTATTCAACTCTTCATTGTTATGCTGATATTACGTCATATTCTTTTGTGCGCGCGTCATGCTTGAGTGAACCTTTAGAATGGCCATATCGCCGTCATTATTCTCTTACCTCTCTACTAACTCTATATTCTTCTCTTATATTACCATATCTCAACTACGGAATCCTGGTTTGGGGCAATACACACCAAAATTTACTAAACAGAATATTACTACTACAAAAGAAAGCTCTTCGTATCATTTCATTTTCACATCCCCGTTCTCACACTGACCCGCTATTCCTCAAATATAATTTGTTTAAAATCCAAGACTTGTATTTATTTCAACTTGGACAGTTTATGTACAACTATAAAAACGACATGATTCTCTCATATGTTTCTTGAAAATAACAGTTATCATACATATCCTACCAGACATGGCGATCACTTTCATCTACCAATGCTTAGAACTATTTTTGCTCAAAGTACTTTCATTTTTACAGCCCCCAAATTTTGGAACTCTCTCCACAATGATATTCAACAGGCCCCCTCCATTAACTCCTTTAAATATTTTTGTTAGTATCCTACAAACGAAGTTGATTTGTTTGTAGGTCCTGATTATCTTGTATCCATCTTGTATTTAACACTAAATTTTCCTTTATCACCCGGGTATCAATCCCAAATCTGTGTTTTCATGCTAGCGCTCTCGTTGATCCATGTTTAAACCTTGTTCCCCCTCTCTCTCTCCCTCTCCCTCTATCGGTCAGCCTAATTCTTTTTTCTTCTCTCTCTCCTCCATCCTCTAATATGTCACTATATTTTTTTCTTTGTTCGCGTGTCTGTATGTGTGTGTGTGTCTTTGATAATACATGTCCCGTATTTCTGTCACCGTATTTCCATTATTTGCTATCATTTCCTTTCTTACTCTAAAATAGTTTTTCCTATTATATTTATCACATTTTACTTTCCCATTTTATGATATTGTATATTCGTTCAGCCGAATGAATTTCCATATTTACTTAATTTGTATTGCTTTGTCTTGTCTTAATTTCTTTATATAAATTATTTATTCAACTAGCTATATGGGATCCACGCTCTAAAAGCAATGCTTTTTAGTGGATCCCCTCATTTCCATATACGCTTTTTATACAAGCGTTTATTATATAATTACGCTAAGCTAAAATTATTTTGTATTCGTACTTTGATTTGTATTTGTATTCGATTTATATTTGTTTTGGAAATGAAATAAACTTCTTGAACTGAAAAAAATATTGAATTGAATTGATCTGCGACGTCATATACTAGTAACTACCCCGTTTTTATGCACCAAAATGACTACTTTTCAATTTTTTAAATCAGTGGTTCATAATTGCTAATAGAAAAATCTTTCAGGAGCGGATGTGAAATTATTTGTATGTTAATATACTTAAGGCAGGCCTACAATTAAAACAATTTTCATTTTCTTTAAGAAATGACATTTCATTGATATTTTTTATTACACCATATAATATGGGGAAAACTGCTCGCAAATGACGTCCCCATTAACGTAAAATTTTGGGAGCTTTTTAAATCTTTGATGGATTCCCTAAAACCCTCACCAATATCATTTTGATAAACTTTATTTCAGTGTGATGAATTAAGTAAAATATTTGGGACTCAAAGTGTTCTTCAAATTTGAATATTAGGAGAGCGATTTGACATGAGAAGGTCGTGCATGTAAGTCCAGGAAAAATAAGAAATACCAATTAAAGTGTTATCATTTTTACGTCAGCCACTTTACCTCTGCCAGTATTACCTCTGCCATTATTACCGCTGCTATTTATTCCTCTGCCATTTTTACCTCTGCCATTTCTACCTTTGCCATTTTTACCTCTGCCATTTTTACCTTTGCCATTTTTACCGTTGCCATTTTTACCTCTGCCATTTTTACCTCTGCCATTTTTACACTGAGCCATTACGGACGATACTTGAACTTGACGGAAAACAAGCAAATAGTTATGCAGTTTGGATTCCAAATCAATGGCGTACAATCATTAAAAAATCCTGTTCACACCATGATATGACGGGGAAATTTTGTGCTCTTGTCGGCCACCAACCCCTGTTATGCCCCAAGAAAAATATCACATTAAGTGTAGTCATGAGGACTTTGATATCAAGCCCAAGTTTGTGAGGCAGGATTCACGTTTGATCAGTTCCCAGTTTACCAAAGTTTTGAAAAAAGTGGAATCTGTGCCCTTTTTCATATGAACTTACATGCGACTGTGACACCCAAGAACAACTGAAAGAAAAGTAGTTTCCCTGAAATTACGTGAAATAAAGAAGAATTCAGGCAGAATCCTAGCCCAAAACCCCAACTAATTACATTTTCGATATGTACATTGTCACAGTATAGGCCGGCATGAATGCTCTTGACTTTGAACTTGCTTTTCGCTGGAACGCAATGTGATCGAAAGAAAATACTACCCTGTAGGCATGGTAGGTACTCCCGGGGGCCACTTACTTTGACGGGCTTTGACGAGTGGATACCATGCGCGACCAAAAAACACGTAAAAAGAATGTCTTTTTCACGATAGGGCACGTTACGTACGTAACGTGAAAAGGGTGCCAAAAACACAAAAATAATCAAAAAAGGGTATCTATTTCGCTAGGAAAATTAGGTGTTTAGGGTCGAATTTTCGGGTATGATAAAACAAAATTAAAATGTTTTATAAAGGATGTCCTTTTTGCCCCAACACTTCGTGTTTAGAGTCAGATTTGCGTGAGGTGTAGAAGGTGGGGTCGTACTAAACCAAATAAAGTAAAGCCGACGAACGAAGGACCCGTAACAATAAAACATTCCTGTACTTGTTTAGGGGTTCATTTCAGTATCGTTTTGTTTCTAATACTTGTTAAGGGTAGGGTTTCACACGCCAATACTTGTTAAGGGGTGCATTTTCAGAATATGGAAATTACGTGTTTAGGGTGCTTTTCGAGACTCCATGGTCGCGCATGGTATCCACTTGTGAATGGAAGTGGCCCCCCGGGTAGGTACTTTACGCCCAAATTAACTGTACTCACATATTCAGCGAGGTAGTTTACGATAGTTTCAGCAACCTCCGTGGAATAATGTGGTCGATATTGTAGATAGTTGATAGCAACATCTTTGTCTTCAAAGAAACGACTCATACTGGAAATGATACTACGGCAGTAAGGATGACACAATGATCACAATACACATTTGGGCTAACCATTTATTGAGGAAACATTTGTCTTTCACAACACGGTGCCCCGCCGAAATGTACGAGAATTATATTTGGGCAATGAACTGACTAGCTAGCGTGACAAGATGGCGCTATGCAGTGCGTACCAAAAAAAGATTTAGCGATGATTTACCATAACTTAATCATAAATACAATAGACAAATAACCTATCATTGTAAAGCTTAGAAGATTTCTTTTTCACGCATGAGTGAGTAAAAACAATTGAAGAAAGAATACCAAACAGTCACTTGGCGTATCTGGTATCTGGGTTTCAAAAAGAAAATCACATTTTAAAAAATGTTCAATATCTGCTCTTTATTTGTTTTATACCTCAATCGCAGAAAATGGTCAAAGACTTACAAAGTTCTGTTTATTTGAAATAAGGGTTGATTTCAAATAATTTCTTAAAATGAAGCGGTTTTTGCAGGCTTGCTTTCAGACTTATCATTCCGTTTTGTTGACGATCAGCCATGCATAAAGTCGTACGTGCTGGGAAATTGGTGAAATGACGTTTAAGAAGATTATGGCAATACAAACATTATTTCGAAGGAACAGAACAATGTTATTTCTTCACCATTTTCTGTCATTGAGGCATTACAATAAAAAGCAGATATTGAACTTTTTTATTTTTGAAATTCAAATTCCTTTTTGGTATCCTTTATTGAAATTGTTTGTACTCACTCATGCGAGAATGAGAAATGTTTTTTTGTTGGACGAGATTAGCTTTACAATGATAGATCATTATTTATCTATTGGAAGCGTCGTGGTGTAGCGGTTCTGACCCTCGCCTTGCATTGTAATCAGAGGGTCGTGTGTTCGATCCCACCATCGCCTCCCGTCCTTTGGCAAGGCGTTAGTCCACACTTTGCCACTTTCCACCCAGGTGTTACCCGGTACCCGGTAGGATGTGAAAGCCTATATGTATAGTATGTCTATAGCAATTGAGTCTTGGAACTCTTGTTGAAATGCTCCCCAGGGAGTGGAGAAGGCATACACTGTATGCGGGCATGCAAGGATCCGATGACCGGGGTAATAAAATGTCTGTAAAGCGCTTAGATACGTCGTTCCGATGAATTAAGCGCTATATAAATGCGAAATATTATTATTACTATTATTTGATTCTTTAAGAAATGACATTTCATTGATATTTTTTATTACACCATATATGGGGAAAACTGCTCGCAAATGACGTCCCCATTAACGTAAAATTTTGGGAGCTTTTTAAATCTTTGATGGATTCCCTAAAACCCTCACCAATATCATTTTGATAAACTTTATTTCAGTGTGATGAATTAAGTAAAATATTTGGGACTCAAAGTGTTCTTCAAATTTGAATATTAGGAGAGCGATTTGACATGAGAAGGTCGTGCATGTAAGTCCAGGAAAAATAAGAAATACCAATTAAAGTGTTATCATTTTTACGTCAGCCACTTTACCTCTGCCAGTATTACCTCTGCCATTATTACCGCTGCTATTTATTCCTCTGCCATTTTTACCTCTGCCATTTCTACCTTTGCCATTTTTACCTCTGCCATTTTTACCTTTGCCATTTTTACCGTTGCCATTTTTACCTCTGCCATTTTTACACTGAGCCATTACGGACGATACTTGAACTTGACGGAAAACAAGCAAATAGTTATGCAGTTTGGATTCCAAATCAATGGCGTACAATCATTAAAAAATCCTGTTCACACCATGATATGACGGGGAAATTTTGTGCTCTTGTCCACCTCCCCGGCCACCAACCCCTGTTATGCCCCAAGAAAAATATCACATTAAGTGTAGTCATGAGGACTTTGATATCAAGCCCAAGTTTGTGAGGCAGGATTCACGTTTGATCAGTTCCCAGTTTACCAAAGTTTTGAAAAAAGTGGAATCTGTGCCCTTTTTCATATGAACTTACATGCGACTGTGACACCCAAGAACAACTGAAAGAAAAGTAGTTTCCCTGAAATTACGTGAAATAAAGAAGAATTCAGGCAGAATCCTAGCCCAAAACCCCAACTAATTACATTTTCGATATGTACATTGTCACAGTATAGGCCGGCATGAATGCTCTTGACTTTGAACTTGCTTTTCGCTGGAACGCAATGTGATCGAAAGAAAATACTACCCTGTAGGCATGGTAGGTACTCCCGGGGGGGCCACTTACTTTGACGAGTGGATACCATGCGCGACCAAAAAACACGTAAAAAGAATGTCTTTTTCACGATAGGGCACGTTACGTACGTAACGTGAAAAGGGTGCCAAAAACACAAAAATAATCAAAAAAGGGTATCTATTTCGCTAGGAAAATTAGGTGTTTAGGGTCGAATTTTCGGGTATGATAAAACAAAATTAAAATGTTTTATAAAGGATGTCCTTTTTGCCCCAACACTTCGTGTTTAGAGTCCGATTTGCGCGAGGTGTAGAAGGTGGGGTCGTACTAAACCAAATAAAGTAAAGCCGACGAACGAAGGACCCGTAACAATAAAACATTCCTGTACTTGTTTAGGGGTTCATTTCATGGAATATATGCCAAGAGTATCGTTTTGTTTCTAATACTTAAGGGTAGGGTTTCACACGCCAATACTTGTTAAGGGGTGCATTTTCAGAATATGGAAATTACGTGTTTAGGGTGCTTTTCGAGACTCCATGGTCGCGCATGGTATCCACTTGTGAATGGAAGTGGCCCCCCGGGTAGGTACTTTACGCCCAAATTAACTGTACTCACATATTCAGCGAGGTAGTTTACGATAGTTTCAGCAACCTCCGTGGAATAATGTGGTCGATATTGTAGATAGTTGATAGCAACATCTTTGTCTTCAAAGAAACGACTCATACTGGAAATGATACTACGGCAGTAAGGATGACACAATGATCACAATACACATTTGGGCTAACCATTTATTGAGGAAACATTTGTCTTTCACAACACGGTGCCCCGCCGAAATGTACGAGAATTATATTTGGGCAATGAACTGACTAGCTAGCGTGACAAGATGGCGCTATGCAGTGCGTACCAAAAAAAGATTTAGCGATGATTTACCATAACTTAATCATAAATACAATAGACAAATGACCTATCATTGTAAAGCTTAGAAGATTTCTTTTTCACGCATGAGTGAGTAAAAACAATTGAAGAAAGAATACCAAACAGTCACTTGGCGTATCTGGTATCTGGGTTTCAAAAAGAAAATCACATTTTAAAAAATGTTCAATATCTGCTCTTTATTTGTTTTATACCTCAATCGCAGAAAATGGTCAAAGACTTACAAAGTTCTGTTTATTTGAAATAAGGGTTGATTTCAAATAATTTCTTAAAATGAAGCGGTTTTTGCAGGCTTGCTTTCAGACTTATCATTCCGTTTTGTTGACGATCAGCCATGCATAAAGTCGTACGTGCTGGGAAATTGGTGAAATGACGTTTAAGAAGATTATGGCAATACAAACATTATTTCGAAGGAACAGAACAATGTTATTTCTTCACCATTTTCTGTCATTGAGGCATTACAATAAAAAGCAGGTATTGAACTTTTTTATTTTTGAAATTCAAATTCCTTTTTGGTATCCTTTATTGAAATTGTTTGTACTCACTCATGCGAGAATGAGAAATGTTTTTTTGTTGGACGAGATTAGCTTTACAATGATAGATCATTATTTATCTATTGGAAGCGTCGTGGTGTAGCGGTTCTGACCCTCGCCTTGCATTGTAATCAGAGGGTCGTGTGTTCGATCCCACCATGGCCTCCCGTCCTTTGGCAAGGCGTTAGTCCACACTTTGCCACTTTCCACCCAGGTGTTACCCGGTACCCGGTAGGATGTGAAAGCCTATATGTTTAGTATGCATTATGAAAGATTTCTGCCTAAATGAGACAGAAAATCGTGTACAACTCTTGAACGCACACACAGGTCACGGAGTGACCCTGAGTGCAAACAGCTGACTGTGTTACAACTTAGGGGTGATACATTTTCACAATAGGGGTGATGAAACTCACTGGAGGGACTTTAATTCACTTATAACAAAGAAATGTGTACTACAGTACTCCTGTTGAATGCTCTGATGAAAATTATATGAGTTTCACATTCATTTGAACGGGAGGACAAGATTATTGTATATATCGAGTGCATTATGCATAAATCATACTACCATTGCGACCCCTGCCCGGCCGATGGTTCAGGCATGACGATCCTGAGTGACGTCACCGATAGAGACCTCAAATGCCAGGAGAGCCTATTCGACAACTAACTTCATCTAAAAAACACGTATTGAAGATAACATCCAATGGGGAAATGGCTTTCATTTTCATGAAATATACATTCCGTTCCTCAATAAATCTTTAACCCCGTCGTTAACTGCCCATTCATTCTCGAGCAATGGGGGAATGAATACAGAGTGTCTCAAAGTTTGTGTGAAAAAGGTGCATTTTCCATAGAACTTCTGCCAAAAAGCAATGCGTAAGGGAAAGATTAGCCCCAAAACACGAATAGATGAGTTAATCAAATGGAATGAATCATAAAAATCAGTGAAATATAGTTTCTCCTGTACTCATTACTGAATACCCCGACTTGATACGATTAATTTTTCCCCCTCTCCATCAACTTTTAAGAAAAAGGGTGCATATTTTCATAAAAATATCATGTGTTATATCGACGGACGCCCGTGCGTACGAGCAGGAGGAAGCCAAATGTCTCGTATTTTTCATAATGTATAGCAATTGAGTCTTGGAACTCTTGTTGAAATGCTCCCCAGGGAGTGGAGAAGGTGCATACATTGTATGTGGGCATGCAAGGATCCGATGACCGGGGTAATAATAATATGTCTGTAAAGCGCTTAGATACGTCGTTCCGATGTATTAAGTGCTATATAAATGCGAAATATTATTATTATTTTGATTCATGATAAAGTTATGATAAATCATCGCTATATCTCGGTTTCGTTTTGTGGGACGCAAGTGGGTCAGAAGGTGTACTGCCACAGTTATTCAGTTAACTATTTCTGCTCCTGGCATTCCAGTCTGTGGTCAATTTCTATTCATATTGTTCATTCTTTGATACTTGAATCGTACGTTTTCTTTTTTTTTTCATTAAGTTTTTATTGATCGATAAAATGATTACACAAATATCAAAATACAATCGAAATCAAACACAATAATAAAAAAACAATAACATAATCATAATGAATCAGAACAAAGCAGTATTACATGGAATAAAGGAGCTCAGCTAGTAAACAAGTACATCTGATATACAAGCAGTTTCTTACACAAGTACACTGTACATCAGAACACATATTTCCACTTCCTAAAGTGAAGTGCAAGAGTACCTTTCTTTTTGGCAATGCGATATTCTGTTTCCTTACAAGTTTTCAAATAGACTTTAAAACCCTGAAATGAAGGAATGTTATTTTGAATTTACATAAGTAAATATAATATTTGAATATCAGGAAAATATAAGTGATAAATTTGTCATCTTTAACTCCAAAAATCTTTCAAAGGGGGACGGATTAAAAACCTTCTTGGTATGTCGAGAAATTTCAAGAACTATTTCGTTCTAAGCTTTAATGACATAAATGAAATTCTACAATATCACTGGTTCCATACCACTCTTTGAAGTATCTGCATTGCACGATAAATTGAAAAAAGAATAAACACTGTAAAAGGCACATGACTGCTTGCCACCATGTAAAATCACAAGATACCATATCTAGCAAATAAGAGCTTGTATACAAACAAAGTGAGCAATTAACTGCTTTGAATTTAAACATATTACAAATAGGGGAGGGGGACAACAACAACAAATTAGGTAAAATCGATAGGAGGGTGCAAATGGCACCAAGAATAGTGGCCAGTGACTTCAAATCAGTCTCAGCCCTGGTCCAAAGGTGCATACAACGAGAAATATGAAACAGCCTTGAGCAAAATCCACCGTGTAACCACAAAAACAAACAAAATGGACTCTCTGAATCACATATAAATCATGATCTACAAAGGGGCATAATAAAAAAACACACAATATATCATCAGCAAAAGTCAGTAGCCAATACAGAAATCAAAACACTCGTACATGTATGGTTTACAAGTAAATCGGAATAACAGAGTCAATATATAAAAAATGCTCACAAATGCCTAAAGTAGCTTTATGGGGGAAAAAACATCTCTTGGGAACACACTGTAAACAAAAAAGAAAACAGTGCAAACAAAAAAGAAAACTCTTCAGATCCCCATCACAAAGGAGAGTAAAGCCAAGGGGTAGTAACTTGAAAATATATCAAAGTGTACATTAAAACATGTGCACATTATTTTCAAAAGATATGAAAAAGACATTACCTTATAAATGTAATAAAAATGTCACTATGGCAGGGAGATAAAAACTAGCATTAAGCTTCACTGATACACGTAGTATCTACACATGAGATAAAGAAGTGTCTGTACAGGTAAACTTCAAAAAATATATATCAATACAACAATAAAGTTCACTCCTGTGCACAGATAGATGAGAGATAATCAGTATAAAAAATAAGTCAGTTAAACAGCCTGTATTCAAAGACATAAACAAATAGACAAGCCATAACAACAGCTGTTCCCACTCTACTTGTTAAAAGGTAAAAAATTATTAAATATCATACAAGATTAAACAATTTCAGAGTCCATAAATATCACTTAAAAACATAACGCATGTCCATTCAGTTCAACCTTTAAACATGTAGATCTACGTGGAAGAGTGTTAATGAGATCCACTAGTAGATGTTTTCATTTGAAAAAGACATTCTGTAATACAATAGGATCAATCTGCTGAAAAGTCTTTCCCAGTGGTTGGGTCTCTGTACCGAATTTTGTCTGGGTATGCGAAAAAAGGCTTTTTTCCTCCTGATCGTAGATGCTTGAACTTCTATTGCTTCTTCTGATGTAATTGAAGGACTCTCTTTGATAGATCCTCAGCAACGAAGACCTTTCGATCCCGATATTTGGAATTTGACTCCTTCAGCTTCTTCACACACGCTTTACTCACCCGTTCCTTGGTTGTGAAGGAAGAAAAGGCAATGTGGATTCTTCTCGGCTGCCTAGAACTGGTCTCAGATCGATATGTGGGGGTACGGTGACACCTTTCTATCTGCGAACAATCATCCTTCGAGACATCGGCATGTTGTAAGAAATCGGTGACAGTTTTCAAACAATCTTCATGATCTTGGTTTGGATGTTCAGGAATCCCAAACAGAACAATGTTCTTTCTCCTTCCCCTATTCTCTAGGTCATCCAATTTGGCAATGAGCACCTCCTTCTCCTTCTCTAACTGCTTGACAGAATCCTTCAGGGACCCCATATCAAACTCAATGCTCTTGACTCTTTCATCATGATCAGACACCTTTAAAGAAATGTCGCTCAATTTTTTATCCAACAAAGCTTCAATGCGTGAGTCAAATCTTGATTCAAAGTCATTAAAAAAGGTGACAAACAAGGTAGGAGGAGCATCTGTGGACTCTAAACCAAGAGAACGCCTGGCGCTAGTGTTAGACGAAGCCAAATGCGTAGCCGAATCATTTCTGTACTGACCTTTGGGAACAGCGTCCGCGTTCGTTACCATACGGCTTTGGGAAGCGGTGGGACTAGAGTCAACAATTTTCGGCTTCTTGGAGAGCGGGGACGATTTGTTTGGAGTGTTTTCCAGCTGACGTGTACTCTTTGAAGGATCCATTGTTATATAAGGATAGTGTATATTATATCAAAAGAACATTATGTAACTCCAGGAGATTCGATCACAAATCCACACGGCGAAATTTTTCTTCAAAGCAAGGGATACAAAAATTACATCTTGAAAGACATTGTACAAACAGCGCCCTCCTGAATCGTACGTTTTCTTTATGTAATTGTCATTTTGCTAGATAAATAATAATGCAGCAACGAAATCATAGCCAGTGCTGATTGCTTTTATGCTTTTATGCTCTGAAATTCCATAGAAACTATTCAAAATGCGAACAAAGGAATAGGCGTATAGCTATAGGAAGTTTGGTATTTTCTAAATGAACAGTACAAAAATGCCAATAATATACAAATATACAAAGCTTTCAGTAGGTAGAGCGGGAATTCATCCGAGGTTGGACTGGCATTACTATTTTTCCCGAGGGGCGAAGCCCCAGGGAAAAAACAGCTATTTTGCCAATACAACCGAGGATGAATAATTCCGTCTAAGACTTCCAGCGATTACAACAATGCACGCCTGAAAATGGTTCAGTTAGTCTTCAACTGGGGTGCGGGGTTGAATCGGTCGGGTACAATATTAGTTCCTCTGATCTAACTTTGCTGGGGATAAACAGGATGATTTGAAAGTGTATTTCCTGATTCGGTTCCCATCCCGGTTGCTTACGTGATATACCCCCTTTGCATGTCTGTGCACCAGATGAAGTTCCCGATGCGTTCTTGAAGTTCAGAAGAAACCCAGCTTGGACGTGGCGCCAACTTCGTTCGATTCTCTCGAAATTTTCACGTGCTACGTCCGGTCCGCGCCACGTCATTGTGAAGTTTATATAGTCCGGTGATTCCAATAAGTTTATACTGCGCGCAGAACCGGTCCATGCTGCGTCTAAACGGTTCTCGCTACGTTCTGACTACATCCCGCAGACTTGTTTTGACTCGTTTATTTGGACGTAGCGCCAACTGATACACACCCATTACATCAACGCTACGTCCATGTAGTTCTCGCCGCGTCAAAGAACAATGGCCATGACGCAGTGGGAACTGCTGCCGTGTACTGAGAGCGTCGCGAGAATTGTTGTAGAGACGTAGCATATAGTCTGCATGATCCCCGAAGACCATATTTCCGTTTGTACTGGCAAGATTACTATAGTAATGCCAGTCCAACATTGGAAAAATGATTCCTGCTATACTTACTCAAAGCCTGGTTTGTATTATTTATAATAGGCATTTTTGTACTGTTCACCTACCACGGTTCACAGCTATATGCCTATTCTTTTGTTCGCATGTTGAATAGTTTCTATTTAGTGAGATAGCAAACAGTCGTGGTTATGATTTCGTCGCTGCATTATGATTATTATTTTATTTGGCAAAATGAAAATTACATAAAGAAAACGTACAATTCATGCATCAAAGAATGAACAATATGAATATAAATTAACTACTGGAATGCCAGGGGCAGAAATAGTTATTTAACTGAATAACTGTGGCCTTCTAACATTCTTCCATGCAGTGGTTGTTAAAAACATATGTGATCAGACTTGTTCTTAGCGCCATTGGCATTGTACGATGTGTTACAGCGCCACATTGTCACGCGAGCTAGTTCATTGCCAAAATATTATGTCTATTAATTCTGTAAAATCCTCACACCTCCTACATTCATTCATTCATTTAGTAATATATAAAAGAGACCCTTTCTAACCACATATATCATATGGATATAGCTTGCCCGACGACTAGAATAAAATCTTATTTCTCGTCCCTTTCGCCAACGTGTTGTGAAAGACAATGTTTCCCGCTGGGGGGGGGGGGTGTCAAATGTATTGCTGTACACACGCGTGGCCTACTTATTTCCAAACACCCCCTTAACGAGTTTTCTCTGTGCGCAAAATAATCCACTAAACAAGTTTTTCGCGGGCTTTATTTACAGATTTTGCCCCCCCCCAAAAAAACAAGTTGTCGCCAGAAAAAGCTTGAGGAAAAAAACATACCGTAAACACGTTTGGCTTGTCTTAAAAAAGGCTTTAGAAAAAAAAAGTACCCTGAATACGTTTGACCCCGCGATTGACCATTGACCAGTCTTTCAAAATACTACCACCCTTTTTGTTGAAAATCGGTGTTTTTGATACCCTTAATGAGTGCACGCGCGGACCGTGTCCAAAACTGAAGAAAAGCACCCCTATAATGGCATCTGGTATTCCATTTCTTGTTTCATTCAGAGAAGAAATGACTTTGTGAGATGTCATTTCTGTGAGCATTTGTGTTTCAGAATATTCTGAATTGTAATCTACTACAAGAAGATAATTGATTCCATCCAAATGAAATATATCCATCCCAAGTTCAGACCAAAGTCGGTTAGGCATTGGGTGCGTTATTAGAGGTTCAGACTGTTGGGCATTGCGTGTGACAGGTAATGCATCTTGCTACCTTGTCTTCGATTTGTGCGCTCATCCAAAATACTTGCCGCGCGCTTGCTGTAATATTTACTATTCCTAATTGCGACGGATACAGGACATCTAACATCCTTTTGTGGATAAGATGGTACTACAAGTTTGTTACCTTTCATGATAAGGCCATCAATTTCTGTTAACTCATCTTATGCAATCGACTGTCTCTATTGGGATGTCATGGGTCAGATTTCTTCAGATTTGAAATCTGAGTTGCTTATCGGCAGCAGTCTGCTTAGTGCGTCGGGCACAAAGTTTTTTTGCCTGGTTTCCATCGCAAATCTATGACCACATGACATGAGATGGAGCCTCATTCGTCGTAGTCTGCGACAATAAATTAGGACTCGGAAGCAACTTTGTAGTTAGGATCAATACTTTAATTAACCGTAATCAAGCGAAGTGTCGGACAAACGTGTTGCCGCATAACTGATGCAGATGGCGCTATAACATCAGATACAAATCAAATGGCGTAATCACTTTTTCCTTATGTAAACGACAAGAATTTTGCAATGATCCAAGGCGAGAAGCTTTGTAAAAGTATTGTCACAATATAAAAGTGTAAACTCGCAAACAACTGCAAAGCAAATGCGCAAACGTTAGCGCAAAGACATACCCACTGATGGGACGTCAAACAAAACCCAAAATAATAACAAACAAAAAAAATAAATGCGCAGCATAATTTATCACAAGCACAAAAATGCGCAGCAATTGGTAGCAGGCGCACTAGCTGGAGTGAGAAGAGGTATTCGTTTGGTCGCTGAAAAAAAGCTAGACGCATTAAGGAACCCATTAGCACACATAAATACACTCAGAAAGGTAAAAGCGTGCGAAGATGCATAAAAAAAGATATACACGAAAAAATAGCGTCCATCGATAAGGGCAAGCTGGACAACGCACAGGCATGGGGGGGGGGGGAGAGAAGGGGGCATAAACGCAGGCCAAAGTCAATCACAAACGTAGTCGTAAGGGATACCGCCGGCCATCGTCGGGGGCAGTGACGTCAAGAGGCCCTGGGGGATCTGACTGACCAGAAAGTGAAAAGGGGAGGACTAACATCAGGGTGAGAGAAAGTTCGTGGGGAATATCAGGAGGGTCAGGAGGGGGCAAGGGACATCCAGCACATCAGTAACGTCAGAGACATTAGGCAAGCATCGTGAGTCATCCGCTGGGGTGGGACTGAGCAACTCCTCATCATGGTGGTCGTCATCATCGTTACCAGAAACCCTCGGTCAAGAAGGATGAGAGGAGCAATCCGAGCGCCGGACACTGTATGACGTAGAACGGACTGGCTCCCAACAAACTTGCGAATGTTGCACCAATCGTTGTCGACACTGCAGACAAGGTAGCAAGGTCTGGCCTGGGTCTTAGTCCGGTCCGAGGGCAGGTAGACAAGGTCACCAACGTGAACAAGAGACTCACCATCGGAGATAGGCGTTTGAGTGCCTTCGATTCCATACTGGGCCCATGGGTGGAGAGCCGTTTCTCATGTTGATTGGTAATAACGTCCATGTCATGCAACGGAATCTGTTCACTGGTGAATTGGTCACGCTGGGTCCAAAGCTCACGAGCAGAGAGACTAACGCCACGGATACGGCTGTTAAGATGAGAGGTGGCCAGTGAGAGCAAGCGCAAGTGGAGTAACAGGACCACCACGGGGATCATCACGAAGCAGCTCATCTTCCAGCTCACGGACAGCCTTCTCAGCGACAGGTTTCTTGTTGATGTTCTTGGCACGGCCAATCTCCAAAGTGATGCCCTGACTGCGCAAAGACTCATCGTGTTGGAGAGCAGAAAATACTGGCGCAGGGTCGGTGCGGACGACAGATGGAGGGCCATCAATTGGCCTGAGAGGTGTGCATAGCTGAAGGAGGGCTGTGCGAAGAGTCTCCTTGCAATCATCTGGAATCAAAGCGCTTACAGTGTAAGAAGTGACACTCTTCCTGAGGATGAAAATTAGTTGGCGGGAACGCTTGATGACATCTGCAGCAAAAGACACCCCAATGACACATGGAGGGTCACCTGTAGACTGGGGAGTAGCAACACGAGGAACATTCTGGAGGGAGAGACAGCTATGACATCCGACAGTCAACTGTTGAATTGCTGCATCAAGATCCAGGGCATAGAAATACCGTGAGACAACCTGCTTGAGTTGGTGTGATGTGGGGTGACCAAGTTGAAGATGCAGGGCAGTAAGAATCCCCTGTAGCACATTGCGAGGAATGACGATACACTCCTGCTGTACTCCTGTTGTGGCAAGAATGCATCATCCCGGCGGACGACCAGTAAGCCATCACGAGCGATGGTGGCAACCTGGAGATATCGCTTCACATCACGGATACCTGTCAACTTCTTCGACGGGCGAGTACCCTGAGTAAGGTGGCCATGGGCACGGCGGAGGGATGGACAATCAGACTGAATCCCACCCCACGCGTGACGAGATGTGAAAGGGAGGCGTATCTTCCCTGAGAGGATGTCAGCAACAGAAGTTAGATGGACAAGAGAGTCTTCCATCCGTGAAATGAAAGTACAGATCTGGCATCGAACATCATGGCCTACTCGCAAAGTCAGCTGGGACATTGGCGGAGCCCGCCAGGTGACGTAAGGAAACCTGGCATCTGCTAATGGTTGCCAAAAAGGTAGAAACCAGAGGACTGGCAGAAAACTCACCACGACACAATTTCTCATAAGCCTGAACACAAGGTTTGCTGTCAGTGAGAATGCAGACAGGGTGGTGAGACTGGATGATGTATGGGCTGAAATGCTTGGTGGCAGCAGCGATGGACAGTGCTTCTACTTCACAAGGTAACCATGTGATTTGACGACCGCGCTGAAGAAAGGCGTCTGGTCTCTCGTGACGTACATGGTAGCGCCAAGACCATGGTTCTTCACGGATCCATCAGTGACAACCCATAGCTTATCAGATGGCCGGGGTAGAGTAACCGTACGAGTCGACTTGATGCCGGACTGGGCTTTGTTGAAGGCATCATGAAGCTCATCCGTCCAGCAGATGCGGTCTTTAGATTTCATACCTGCAATTGATTCATGCAGGGGGCCCAGATAGGATGCGCAATTCAGGAGAACATGAGCAAGCATCTTATAGGCTCCAATGAAAGACTGCATTCCCTTCACGGTTGAAGGGCATGAGCGCGTTGACAAAGTTGTTATCCTGTGAGAACTTGCTTTGAGGTTCCCTTCAGACTAAACCCACCCTAAAATAGTGGTGGTTTTTGGACAGACGATAGTCTTAGATGGAGAAAGGTGAAGACCATTGGAGGCTTGTGCATGTAACACCCTGGACCAGTTATGCAAAATGGCCTGCCAGGTGTCAGCACCACAGTACAAGTCGTCTGCAAGATTGACAACAACACTTTCAAACAATAGATCTCCCAGCACTCGACACATCAACTCCTCCAATGCCGTCTCTGATCCCGGCATACCCATAGCACAACGGGTGTAATCCCTGATGCCGCGGAAAGGGGTAGCAACACCACAATACTTCATTGAATCACGAGAGAGAGGTATTTGATAAAAGGCACTTGCAAGGTCAGATGCAATAATGTACTTCCACTGACCTATCTTTCTCAGAGTGGAATCAACGTCTGGCAAAACTGAGGGCTGTGGCTTAGAGTAGCGCCCAACATCAGCAAAAGCTGTGACAAGACGAGAGCCACCATTCGGCTTCTTCACAAGAAACGACGGGTTGACATATTCAACCGTAACACCAATATCCTCAGGGCGTGCAAAGACGCCAAGTTTCTCAAGGTCATCAAACTTTCCCTGCAACTCAACAAGCTTCTCTTGGGAATACAAGGGAAGGCGACCCTTGCGTTGTGGGGGCTGAACAGGACCCATGTTCACAACGGCCTTGAATGGACCAGATGCACCATTGTAACCCTTGAATGAAGGGCTAAACACATAATCATGTTCTGCAATAAGAGACTGAAAATCACCCCTTGCCTTTGGGGGGAGGATATTATCAGGATCCACAATAGCAGACCGAGAAGGCTGTGATAACTTTGGCCCTCCCTGCACCATAGAGGGAAGGGCAGTCTGACTAGGAGGAATTTGCACAACCTGTTCGCCATCTGAGACAACCACTGGACAAACCTGACAAATATGTTCATTGCGACGGATAACATAAGGAGGTTTGGGATGCGGATCCTACCAGCAACCCTCGAGACAACACCTGGAGCCGGAAAGAATTCTGTGATCATTGGTGTAGGAGGGGAATCTGAGTGAGGCTCTACGACAAGTGTTTCATCAGTAGAAAACTCAGGAGGTAGGGAAAACTCAAGGAATTCACCTGGCCAAATAGTGGTAGTTTGAGAAGGGGCACGAAGGACAAATGTGCGACGCACTGCATGACCAGCCTTATGCTTACTACAGGAACCGTAAATGAACACAGTACCATCAGCCAAGGAAATCTCCCTCCTTGCTGGCCCGAAGGCCACATCATTCCTTTCCATGAATGGAGTACCAGCCAAAACGTCAACATCAAGGTACTCAATGACCAATCCTTCAAAATGGAACTCATGACTGCCACGACAATCGGTGAAACGGGTTTCACCACAAACCTGCAGCGGGGAGGACCCATCAGCCTGATGAGCTGACTGGTGGTGGAGGACACGTTTCAACCTAATACTCGGGCCGTAGAAGCACGCATCATGTTCCCAATGGCACCACTGTCGAAGGTGATACGAACAGCATGATGATAATAAAATGAGTCAAAATAAGGAGACTGGCGAACTTGGACACGCATTGTGGTAGAGGTACCTCCGCGGCCAGGGTCTGGTGACGAACAAGCCTCGTCACATGACTCCTGGGGGTCAACCTCACCATCAAAATCATCAGAACCACCATCATCGAAAATCTTGGCAACCTGCCTGGCCTTTGCCATGTACTGCCGATCGGAGTCTGGAAGGTAAGGACAGATACTCAAAAAATGGTCACTAGGACGGCCAGCCTGAACGCAAAGTGGACAAGATTTGGAAGGCTTGGGACGGAACTTCGCCGGGGTTTGAGACTGAGTACGCCTGGGAGCAGTCTGACTACGACCACGGGGCGGAAAAGCCGCTGTACGCATTGCCCTGGAACATTCAACTGACTCCAAAAGACTAGTAAGGGCCTGAGAAATTTCAGGTTTGAGGGATGCAAGTTTGCGTGAACGGAGTTCTGTGCCGTACCTTTGCTTCACCACCTGGGGAATGTCAGGGTGCAAAAGGCGAAGCCACGGCAGAGCCATGAAATTCTCAATTGAAGGAGAAAGTTCTTCATCATCCAGGATGGTATCACCGTGTTGGGTAATACCACTACCAACCGTCAACAAATTGTCCTCGACAAAGGCAAGTAACCTCTGATATAAATCTTCTGGTCGCTCATCAGATTCCAGCTTTATCTCGCAAAAAATCCAAAAAATGAGCGCCTGTTGCCTGAAAGCCATAGTAAAGTCTAATAGTAGCCCAAATGTCGTTCAAAGAAGTGGAATTGCGGACAATAGAATTTATAGCAATGACGGGACAAAAGTTAGCAATCAGACCTAGCGTAAGATCAAGTAGGTTCGCTTTTTGTTGAGCAGTCTTGCGTAATTCTCAAGGAACAGAGGGATTGTCCCCTTCTGGGGTTAGCTCTTGTTTTCTTACCCCATGTTACCGACTCAGAAAGGAAGAAAGGAAAGTTAGGATCAAGATTCAAGGTGTACAAAAGATTCTGCCTCCATCCTTTAAAGGATGTAATGGACTCGTTTTTACCCAAGCACCATTGCTTTGGTACTTTCGGCATACTGCACGCCATTGTAAGGCTGTGGGACCGACACTACTTACGGCTAGATCTAACCAACTACTCGTTCACGGTGAATTTACTTTTACGATGCAACCGGCTGTTTTCCTTCTCAGCAAAGTCCTTCAAATGTGGCCTAAGAAAAAAATTCAGGCGTGAGTGAATCCCAATAGTGGCCAGCGCGACAATAAATTAAGAATCAGAAGCAACTTTGTAGTTAGGATCAATACTTTAATTAACCGTAATCAAGCGAAGTGTCGGACAAACGTGTTGCCGCAAAATTGACGCAGTTGGCGCTATAACATCAGATACAAATCAAATGGCGCTGGGACTTAAGGCATGGTCACACCGCCCGAGCGTTGTTGGAGATAAAAAAATCATCACCGTTCGCTCCCGTTCACCATTTTCGATTTTGATTGTTTTTATTTTTTATCTTCCTTCCTTCAATTTTGTGAGCGAAATTCGACCCCCTCTCCCTACCGTTCCACGACCGCTCCAACAACGCTCAGGCGGTGTGACCAGGGGCCCATTGCAGAAAGAGTTGCGTTTAAACGCAAGTCAAAAAATCAATCGCAAGTACCAAATGCGCGCTGTTGATTGGTTGAAAATAAAATTGCGCATGATTTTTAGAGTTTCGATTGATTGCAACTGTTTCTGCAACGGGCCCCAGGCCTTAAGTTTATGCAATGGCTTGCTGAAAATCCCAATCAATGGTTCTGTCCAAATATATATTCATGAAATTTACGGCATGCAAATAGAATCGCACTCATTTTCTTCCTCACTTGCAGCATAATATTTACGCCACGGAAACGGGTTTCTGTGCATCATACAGCTTGAGTGTTGGGGCTGATGTTATCTTTTCTTTAAAGCATCGACTGCATCTGCATGTTCAGGTTCCCAATGCCAAGCGATATTTTTCTGTGTTAACTGTCGCAATGGCGCTGTGATGTCAGAAAGGTTCGGAATGAATATTCCGAGATAAGTCATCATGTCAAGAAGGGTCTCGACCTCCTTGTTGGTCGGGTGGGGTAGATCAAAAATCGATTCGATCATCACTCAGTTTGACACCGTCTTTTAAGATTATAGCCACCTTTCGCAAACCTCACGGACGGTAATACTAGGGTCCCCTAACACAAAAATTAACTCTTAATCATACACTTGTTTTTTTTAGATTGATTGTACATTATAGTCAATAGAATCAAACGTAGAAAACTGCTCTACAATCATTGCTAAGCTTTGTGTTACGGGGGGGGGGGGGGTTACAGGCCCTACAGATCGGTTTTTCGTGTGCAAATTCTTTCCCACGACACCCGCACCATACATGCATGTATACATTACTACTGATGATCATCATCGTATGCCCCCTGAGTCGGCGGCGAGCCTCTACAATGGCAACTGGCTGGAGATATTCGAAATACAGGGCCCACAATAGATTATGACATGGATAAGAAAGTGGTTTTTCAAACAAATCGAGTACATATTGAGTGAGGAAAAAGTTACTGAATTAAGGCTTAGATACATAGATCATTACAGTCCATCGAATTGATATTGCATTTAATGTGGATTATTGGTTGATCATTGGCAATTGATTCCATGGGTCAGATCACCTCTGCCGTGTCTCCAGCCGAAATAATTTCCCATGCGTTGATATTTACACGACATAGGCAATAGGCCTAAACATGCTAAACGTCTGAACACAAGCCAAATTTGCGGGGGGGGGGGTTCTTTTGCTTACTCCTCCTATACAAATGATATGCTTCTAGCACACAATGTAATGGACATTATGTTTTTCTTTCCCCAGAGATGGGGATTAGATTCAAATTCCGAGGGGGGGGGCACTTACATTGATAAGAGGATACCAGGCGCGATAATGGAGTTTCGAAAAGCACCCTAAACAAGGGAAGCAAGTCTTTTCCAGATTATGAAAATGCATCTCTTAACAAGTACACTCTAAAAAAATGAAGTGCTAATTCAGCTCTTAAAGAGTGTGTATAGTGACTGCACTTCGGAGTGCTGATTTTTCTCGTTCAAATTTGAACTAGACAAATCAGCACTCCGAAGTGCAGTCACTATACAGGCTCTTTAAGAGCTGAATTAGCACTTCATTTTTTTAGAGTGTATTAGCTTGTGAAATCCCCCTTTTCAGCATTGTAAACATCGTTTTTGACACCCTTAATTATGACGTTACATAAGCCTATACGTAATGTACTTGTCTGGTATCCACTCTTCGATGGAAGTGGGCCCCCGGGCGACCTCTCGAGCTCTGGGAGGAATCAAATGTGGCTGTGGAAAGTCGTCCTAAATCGGATATATCGCTGTTACCACTGTCAGTAGCAACCAGTTTTGCACACGGAACGCAGATTGAATGTTTCCGTTTCAGATGCGTAACGAAAAAAAAATCTCATGTCACACAATTTGCATTGCAGGACAGAGTTTAACGACCATGACGACGGGCCCAAAAGTCTCTTCCAAAATCAACTACCGTCGTAAAAAAGCGTTCGCGTACTCCATCGAAAGGACGGGAACATGTCCAACGAACTCAATTATATTTTTGCGTATTACAGATTTCTCTTTGTTCAGCTTGAGCACTGATGTTTTACTTTCTCTAACAGTGCTTCTAGTTGCACATCATGTTCTTTTTCGTCTTTTCCCCAGACGAGTATGTCGTCTGCTGCGATTTCTACTCTTTTAAGTTGTCCGAACTCATCTTTTATTGCTCTTTGCCAAATTTCACTGGGAGATGATATACCAAATGGTATGACTTTGTATCTATATCTACCAAACGGGCTATTAAATTTCGTATAATACGAACTCGTCTCAGTTAGTCTGTGGAAGTTGCCAATATCCACCTGCGCATCCACTGTCAAATTTCGAGAAAACTTGCGCTCCAGCCATTCGAACGGCCACTTGTTCAACAGTAGGCAAACAAATTCGGACTCGACCATCCTGAATTTGCACTACTGTCATTTTAGTTAACCTACATGTATTCGGTGGGTTTGTCTACCTCTATAACACCTAGTTCTTCCATGATTGCCATTAGACCAGTTCGTAGTTACTTCATGGACAATTTTGGTCAAATGACATGTCATTTCTTTCATTATGCACTCTAAAAAACGAAGAGCTAATTTAGCTCTTAAAGATCGTGTATAGTGACTGCACTTCGGAGTGCTAATTTGTCTAGTTCAAATTTGAACAAGAAAAATCAGCACTCCGAAGTGCAGTCATTTTACACACTATTTAAGAGCTAAATTAGCTCTTCGTAGCTCTTCATTTTTTAGAGTGTGATAGGCAGATTTCAAAGCAAGATATACGTAAGCTTGCCTTACATAACAGGATGACGAAATTGAAAAGACCAGGTGACTAGAATAGCACACCAATGAACACTTTATGAAGGTATTTGTTGCATTCCTACTTTGAACGCATATCATAGCATAATAAATTAAGAGGCTTTTATAGGAGGAGATTATAATTTGTTTATCAAATTTTCGGCATTACTCCTATTTGTTTAAGATCAGTATATGCTCGATCTGTAATGAAAATCATAAGATCAGTATGCTTGATCTGTGAAAATCATAAATCTGGTGGTTGAGTCGCTGCCCGGAAAGCAGTAGATGGCAGGTTCGAATCCCACTGGTTCCAATTTTTTCTGACTTATGATTTATGATTTTCACAGATCGAGCATACTGATCTTATGATTTTCATTACAGATCGAGCATACTGATCTTAAACAAAAAGGAGTAATGCCGAAAATTTGTTAAACAAATTATATCATAGCATGTTGCACAATGTACGTGGCAATCTGTGAAATACCAGTCGTCAGTGGACGCATTGTTGCTTTTGTGGATGTTAATGAAAAACCACTATTCAAAAAATATATGAATAATCAAAACATCAATGTTGGTGCTTATCTCATTAGATTTTAAATCACCATGTCACTTAAGTACAAATGGCCTTCCTCTGATCATGTGGAGACTCTTTTGATCATGCGCAGAAAGGAACTACGAACTGGCTTATTCCTTCTATAGTCTCACCCTGCTATGCAGGTGAGACAAAAAACGAAAGACTAAAAACGGAAGAAATTGATAAAGGAAACAACTGAAAGTCGGTATTTAGAACACTTTATAACACTTATGAAATGTTTATACAACAAATACCCATTTCCTGGATCGTCACCTCAACACATAACACACACGGTGGAGTTTTGGAGACATGGTAGCTAAAGAATAATGTCATTATCAACCTACACTGTACCCTCACACAAACAAAGACGGTTATAACATAATAATGTTTATTTAGTCACGTGTCGGGTCACAGATGTCAATAGTGTCGATGTACCTGGAGGAGTACACATCATTGTATGGGGCGAAGCAAACTAAATGTAACATCATGAAAACGTCAACAATAAATGCTCTGAAGCTCCTTCCTGCTTTCTTCCTTCAAACTGTTTTCCAACTTGGTGTCATCAAAACGTTTGGTGTCTTTCTTCCAGAACTAAAATCGAACTTGGGTTTGACATCAGCTGATATTGGCATCAGCCTCGGTTTGTTCCAGGCCTTCAGTTTTGGTATGAGTACGTATCAGTCATTGTTAATACTTTTTTAACAAACTTAATTTTAATGATGGCTTCATGATTGTTGTCTTTGAAATCGCAGCGCAGTATGATTTTATGTCCCGAATTCACAGGGGTGTTTTTTGCAAAAAAAAATTAGAATTTGGGCCTATATGCTCGCATTTCCATCACTGACGCAAAGGCATTTTATTTGATCAAATTTCACACGCGCAAGGAGCCAACTACGCGCTCATCGACACAATCATAACAACATGCAAAACTTGGCGGCGATTTAGGAGGCAGGAAGGACACGAATCCGCACGATTCAGACCTTGTGAGTTTCTTCTGTGGGCGGTGATTTACAGGTTATGAATTAATATCTTTAGTAGAAGTGGAATAATAGAATTTTAGATAGCTTATTTTCATTACATTTATCTTTTGGTGAGGTTGGCAATTTATACAAAATGCTTAGAAAACAGAGAAAAGCTTTGAAATCAGTTAGGGAGAGGGCGACCCCAAGTAAAAAAAAAATCGTTGAGGGCATGTCTCCGCCGTTCCTCCGGATCGCTACCTTTGACTTATTTATTCATTTATTTATTTCATTATGTATGTATTTTCTTATTTATTCGGTATAAAACAAAAATACTTAACCTATTGACATCTAAGTTTTTAAAAGCGCTTCACCATAATTATGACAAATATTTGAAAATGATGACTATCTTACTACTCCTCGTCCTAAGCGCGAGGTGAAACCTGTCGAAATTTCATTCTGAAAAAAGGGAAAATTCAATAATTAAATCAATATGTTATTTATTAATCTAATAAGCCTAATGAGTGTGCAAAATAATATTTCGCCAGAAAACCTGACATTTCGAGCTCTTTCGTAATTTTGAATATGATGCATGAGTTGATATATTTTTTAACAATTAACGCGAGCGGAAATTGCAAGCCGAAGTTATTGAAAAATTGTTATGAAATAGGGGTTTTGACAGATCGGACCCGTTTCCTAACGATGTTTATTTATTGTTCAAAATAATGTTCAATGATAAAATTTAGAAACCGGACTAAGTTATTTTAATATTATTCAGTTACAAACAGCAGCGTCATGAGCCAAACATTTTGAGGGGGGCAGACATGTAAGGAACAACAAATCTAAAAAGATGCGATCAAGCAAATAAATTGACTTTGTCAATAAAAGCCGATTTCCTGATAGATTTTGATATAATAATCAGAAAATAGTATCATATTTCACACTTTTAAAAATCTCTTTGTTTTCTCCTCTTCCCTTTGATTCATATTTGGGGGAAGGTGGGTTGGGGGCCATGATATATTTCTTTTGTGCAGGGTACATGGCCCCAATCCTCCCATCTGTACACCAGTGATTTCAAAGTTTGAATATAGAATGAAATAGTTTCTGGAAATTCTAAAACAATAATCATGTGACTAACTATCTGTTGAGTCTTTCATTTCTCTCTGGTATATATATTTTAAATGATGTACCTGTTATCTGCGCCCAATTGTTTTAAGGGATGTTATAAATCCGCTTGTTTGTTTGTTTGTTTGCATTTATTTCTGCGTTCAAAAACACAATACAAAATTATTCATAATTACAAAATACAAAATAATTCATAATATAAACAATGTGGTCATATTACATAATAAATACAAATAAGGATTTGAGTATAAATTAATCTTTCATAAATGTAAATATATGCATATAATGTAATAAATGAACGCAGGAGACCGCCATCGTGAGCGGTTAGGCCTGAATTGATGGCGGCCTCACTTCGTACAAGCCCAAGGATAAAATGGTATAAAGGCTTGAAAACGCATCAGTTACTATTATAGCCCTCTTATGAATATTCATGATATGATATTCTAGATAAACGACTGGTCAATTAGTGATCATGTGACATAGTATAATTTCAATAGGAAAACACATCGCTGCAAATAGCTCCGAATAGTTTTCTTGTAGCTCCGGTATATTGAACAAAATTGTGTACGGCCTCCAGAGGAGGTGGTTGGATAATTCGGTACGAATGCTGAATGCTGAATCTGGAAAAAGAAAAACTGCCTCAGTTGGAAAAAAAGTTACAAGATGAGATCGACTCTCTAAAGGAAAAGCTACTACTCTCCGAAATATATCAAAGGAAATCAAATCTCTTGTTTTATGGGTTGGAAAGAAAAGAAAATGAAAATGTTATGAATGTTCTTCGTGATGCATTTATTTCGCTTGGTTTGAGTGATGAGGAAGCACAGTCCGTATCCTTGATCAATGCTCACCGTCTCCCATCAACTCGTAGAGCAACCAACACCAACGCACCAGAGCCTATCATCGCCAAGTTTGTTTACATGGCCCAAAGGAATCGGTTGCTATCTGCATTTGAAAGGAGGCCACAACGTCCAGGAAATGATCAACCCCAAGCAAGAATCAGTGTTCGCACCGACTTACCCCCAGTGTTGAAAGCTGAGAGAGGAATTCTGGCTGCAAAAGCGTACAAATTCAGGAAAGAAAACAACCTTTCAACCAAAATAGTTGTTGCCGGCACAAAAGTTATCCTGTACACCAAATCAAAAGAATCAACAGAATGGAAGCGTTACCAAGAATAAAGGAGTAAGAACCCAAGATTATTCTTGTTGCCCTAATACTAGAGCAAAGTTGTCTTAAAATAAAAATAATAATATAATGATAAGCACAAACAATTTTTCCGGAATGTTCTTCAAATTCTAATAACTCATATCCTATGTAAAATCAAACGCCTTAGTTGGATCAAAGCTCACCAACACGGTCATAGGCCTACAGACTTTAAACACAGGTGTATGCTGTTTGAATTGCTTACAAGAAACTAACCTTGTGTTAGTGTTTCTACCAAAAATCTGTAATATCGAATTCTTATAGGCCTGATAATCAGACAAGTATTATAATCCATATTTTGACACAAACATTGTTTCCAAATCGTTTAGTAAACGAAACACATTTTAATATTCATACAGCTATAATGTTAAGGTTGGAAATTTATAAGCGAAACAACAACATCCAAATCTTCATAAGTCCTTCACCTAAAGCAAAAAAAAAAAAAAATCTCTACAATGATAAGTAAATAAAAAATATATATTGTGAGATGCATTCGCCAAAATGTGAGGACTTGTACTATGTGAATCTTTTATTTGAAATCTGTCAATTTCTACAGAGATTGCTAAATATAATATCTTCACACTTACTATGCACTTATTATGATATCCATTCAGCCAAATGTGCAGATATTATGTGGTTTTGTTGTTTGGGGAAAGGAAAAATATTAATGTCACAATTCATATAGATTGTATAATGAAAGAATAAAACATTTTGTAAACAAATCAATTTGAATGAATTGGAGATACAGTGTGTATTTCATCTAACTACATATGAGTTTGCACGCGGTTGTATATAGCTTGCTCAAATACATCCGAGTAGGGATCTATCTTTAACTTGAATGGTGACGATTTATGCAGATGTTAACACAAGACTATTATAAGTATACAAATGTTTCACGAAATGTGAAATATATATAATCATAAAATACATCTAATTCAATGTGGAACTTCTGTTTCAAATGTGACAACTATTGCAGATATTCTCATCAAAGCATATACTAATCATATCTCACTATATATTATCAGATCCATTCAGTCAAAAGTTTAAAATATTTGGTTGTGTTTTGTTCGAGGAAATTATTAAATAAATTATTTTGTAAACAACCAAATCTGAATAATTTGACAATATATCGTGAGACTCATAGATGTGAATGTTCACACGCGGTTGTATTTTATTAAAATACATTCGATTCATTAGCAATCTTTTACTTGGAACGTAACGACTCTGTAGACACTTTTTTTCAATCATGACTAAAAAATAAATGTGTCTTTTTTGTATCAAATATATCTAGCTCTAGTTAAATCTTTTACTTATATGAGATCGGACTGCAAAAGTTGTTAAACATTGGACTATCATTAGTATACAAACCATATATACAGTGAGATGCATTTGCCAAACGTGAGATATGAGGTAATATTTTATCCAAACATATATAATTCTATGTGGATTTAATATTTGAATTTTGTCATTTTCTGCAGATATTCTTATTAACATAAGATTATCATCAATATACAAAGTATATTTCAATATACGTTATTAGAGATTCAATCAACAAACTGTGAAAATATGTGGTTGTGTTTTTGTTCGAGGGATAACAACTGCTTGTAAGTCTTTATAGAGCTTCAGTTAAATGCGTTAATTTCTAGATTATCTAGAAGGAAAATATTGAATATATTATATTGTCTTTGTAAACACCACAATTAAATTTCAATATATCATGAGATTCATTTAGCTAGTTGTGAAAGTGTACACTAAATCTAGCTCTATGTGAATCTTTCTTTTTTTATACTGGAGATGCGAAATGTCTGCAGATATTGTTAAAGAAGTGACTACCATTAGTATACTTCACATATTTCATCACATATTGCGAGACTCTAATATGTGGATGTATTTTGTGGATTTTTTTATTTATTATTGCTGTGTAGCTAGAATGTGAAGGTGCATACGCGAATGTAGTTTATTCACCGTGAGCTCATATCAATTGGAAGGCTCGATTTGTCATTTTATTTTATCTTGTTTTTGGCGCCTCAAGTGAAAAATTAGACTAAATCGATAAACATAGGGACGGGAAAACAAATGTTTTATGTAATCAACTTCCTGATTGCTGCAAATTCACTATTTGAGTGAGTTTAGGGATACCTCATTGCTTTGTTTCCGGGAAATATCAACTGTGCCTATGGCGGTTTACTGGACCGTACCTTTATACATGTTTCTTGCTATCTCGGTGGCCATGTGACGTGACGGGGTGTTCCATTGTTATTAATCGGTGAATAAACTCATCACGTTGTCCATGCATTACCCGTTGCCAGGCATGGTAGTTTTTATAATCATTTGATCGTCCAGACATTTATTGACAAGTGAAATTTTCCCTTCCTTGCATCCACCAGCTTTTGCTGAATCAACCTGTATGCAGCCATTATGTGTATAGGCCCTATGCAACCATGCATTATGTGATTATACCACGTATATCCATTGTGGCACCACCCTTTGGTTGTACATGACATTATGTGCTAATTTATCATCATTTTCACGAACTATCCTTCTTTCAGAGGTCATGAACCAATTTTGAGAAACTTGTGTTTAATTTCTAGCTTTTAGAATTTACTTTTTTATTTTGAATACCAACACAAGTGATCGATCATGAAAAATAAAAGACTCTGAAATTTAACGAGATATTCAACAATTTGCATCTCATTAGAAATTAACAAATTAAAATTTTTCTTTGATTCTGGATTGACTCAGACCTCTGAGACACTTCGTGATGCCGATGACCAATTATATCAATATATATAAATGTATATTTTTTCGATAGGATCGAAACCTTTATTTTGTATCCTTATTATTACAGTGCCACTGATATTTCGTGTTTAAAAGGTTCCTTCATATACAAATCATGGCTGAGACACTCAGAAATAAGAGTGTTCATTACATTTCGATTATGAATATTCATCAGATTCCGGTTGTAGGATTTGAATTCTCCAATCATCAACTCCATCATCATTGTCATCATTGTCATCATTTTCATCATCCTCATCATTATCACCATCATCATCATAATCACCAACAGCAAATTCTATTTCACATTCATTCATTTTTAGTTTTTTTAAACTTCATCCTCTCTTCATCTCATCACCATCTTGCTGTCACGACACAGAAAATTTACACACAAATCACAATTTTTTCATGTCATACCAATAATCTTAAGTTTTTGGTAATATTAAATATTCCTCCTGAGTAATGACATGGAATTTTTTTCTATTTTCAATACAAACAATATATCATCTGATAATAACTATTACTCAACTGAAGATTTTACTTCTAGATTTAGAGACATGGAACATAAATTCAGTTTGCTTCATATTAATGCTCGAAGTTTGAACAAAAATTTTGAGTCATTGGAATCATTACTTTTCACTTTAAACAATTTCAAATTTTCCATTATTGGTGTCACGGAAATATGGCTTCACAATACTTCACCTAACATATTCAGTTTGCAAAACTATAATCTCATTAGGCGTGACCGGGAAGAACAAAGAGGAGGAGGTGTAGCATTTTACATCAGTGAACATTTACAATTCAAAGTAAGGAAAGAAATATCATTAAAACAGAGTAAAACTTTATTCATAGAAATCACGAAGCCAACATGTTGCCATAATGAACGGACGTGTGTGACGAAGGCTCCGCCAAGCATACAATTAACAATTGTCCAGATAATCTTGACCATTATGGGTGGACCCGATAGACCAAGACGAGGAAAGGGGGGATCGTTGGCCGACAACTCCCCTAAGCCCAAGCGTCCCTCTCCCGCTGACAACTCTGCTGCCCAAAATGACGACACTGACGGCGACGACTCCACACTATCCGATGCTATCCAAGCAGCCATCGATAAACTACTCACCAATGAGAATTTTATATCTAAGCTGGTTTCGGCTATCAAGACAAAGCTGCTAGATGAGATATGTGAATCTCTGAGATCGGAAGTAAGAGACTCGTTGAAATTTGACATTGACAACGCCAACGACAAAATGGCGTTGCTTGAAAAACGTGTAGATGTCGTCGAGGACGCCATGGACGACGCAGAGCAGTACTCTCGAAGAAACTGCCTAATCTTTGCTGGTATCAACGAGACGCAAGATGAGGACGTGGAGAGGAAAATAGTGAACATATGTAAAGAGGACCTCGGTGTAACCATCAACGAAAGCGACGTCGACAGATGCCACCGACTCGGGAACATAACCAACAAAGGAAAAAAAACTCGCAAACAACATCGGGACGTCATCGTAAAATTCACAAATTATCGGAAGAGAGACTCCATCTACAAGGCTAGATTCAACCTGCGAAAGTCATCGAGTAAGTCAAAGCATATTTATATCAATGAAAACCTAACACAGAAGCGGAATAAACTATATTGGAAAGTCAAGAAAAGTCTCAGAAGCAATGATTACAAACTCTGGACGCAAGATGGTAAAATAATTGTCAAAAAACCAAACGGCGAAAAGGTGTCGATTGCCAGTGAAAAGGACCTGTCCAAAGTAAACTGAACACTCGAACTCTATACAGACTGTCAAAGCTAGAGGTAAATTGTGGTGTTTTATCGTCAAATAGCTTTGTCTTTGTTGAATGTTGTTGTTTTCTTTATTTAAAATTCATGTTATTTTGTTTTATGTGATTTTGGTTAACGACGCTCATTTTTTCGTTATTCATGCACCTTCTTGTTTCATAGTATATCTGGTGTTATTTGTTCCATGACAATTAAGTATGCGTGTGTATGTTGCAAGAAGCCAGTAAAATGCAACCAGAGGGCCCTTCTCTGTCCAAACTGTAAAAATTGGGTTCACATAACGTGCGCCAATGTACCCCAATCTGTATACAATGATGGAAAAGAACTTTTTGAAAATTGGAGTTGTCCTATTTGTATTCTTCAAGAATTGCCCTTTTTTGATGTTGATTGCGAACCAGATACCGTGGATGAGTTATTTTCGGAACACGACAACCTGTCTAATAACGAAGATAATGATTTTTGTATTTATGATAAAGGATTGTCAATATCCCATCTAAACATCAGAAGTTTACGTAACAAAAAGGAAGAAATCGAATATTTCATGAATAACAATTCAGTCGATTTATTCACTATGTCTGAGACATGGGTAGACGATACATTTACCTCAAATATATTAGACATTCCAGGTTATATTTTTGAAAGGAGAGATCGTAATGTCCACGGTGGTGGAGTTGGATGTTATATAAAAAATAATGTAGAATATGTTAGAAGACGTGATTTTGAAAAAGATGATTTGGAAATAATGTGGTTCAAATTGAAAATTCGATATCGGCTTCCATTTTTCTTATGTGTAGTATATCGCAAACCGGATTGCTCTTTATCATTCTTTGAAAACCTAGAAGCAATTTTGGAACAAGTATTTTCTTTTACGAATAACGTCATTATTCTAGGTGATTTTAACTCCAACATGTTCACCAAAAATAGCCTTTCTGATAAGGTCCATGAACTCTGTTCCACCTTTCAATTAACACAGCTTATACAAGAGCCAACAAGAATAACTCCTTGTAGCAGTACCTTGATCGATATTATTTGTGTTTCTAGTTCAATGGTAACAAGTGTAAAGCGATCTGGAACAATCTCATGCGGACTTAGTGACCACTCCCTAGTATATTTGATCCTTGGTTACAATAGACCAAAAGCTAAGCCCGAAATCTTTACATTTAGATCGTTTAGAAACTTTGTCGAGGATGACTTTGTCGATGACCTTGCTAATATTCGATGGAGTGACCTATTGTCGTCAGAAGTGGACGTCGATTATAATTGGGGGAAATTCATTGAAGCTTTTAAGGTATTAGCTGATAAACACGCCCCCCATATAACAGTAAGAAAGAAATTGGGTGGGTCTCCCTGGATTACAACTGAATACCTGGCTCTATCGAGAGACCGTGATTATTACAAAAGAAAGTTTGACAAACTGAAGAAATCAATAAAAACAGGTCAGGAAATCAATGACCTTTGGGGAAAATATAAGTATTTCCGAAATAAAGTGAATATTTTAAACAAGAAGTTGAAAAGGGAATTTTATCGCAACAAAATCCAAAAGTGTCAAAACAAATTACAACATTCTTGGAAAATACTAAAAAATTTGTTGCCCAAGAAAAAGGGTTCAGTCAACCTCAATATAAATACTGGTACTCACACGACATCTGACAAGCAAGAAATCGCAAAGTCATTCAACGAATTTTTTGTTAATGTTGGTAAAAGCAAGAACCCGCCAGACAATCAAAATTTTAATTCAATGAATACATTATCAAAAGTCGTTTCAAAATTCAAGTTTAAAAATATAGACCCGGAATTTGTAATGAAGGAACTTAAGAAAATCGATGTAAACAAAGCTGTTGGTCTGGATGATTTACATCCAAGATTATTGAAAATCGCAGCCCCTTTTATAGCTGAACCACTTTCAATAATATTTAACAAATCTTTAAGCTCAGGATGCTTCCCAAGTGATTTCAAAAGAGCAAAGATTATCCCAGTACCGAAGAGTGGTGAGTCAAGTGACATCGGCAATTATAGACCAATCTCATTGTTGTCATGTCTATCAAAAATACTTGAAAAGGCAGTGCATGCCCAACTTTACGATTATTTACAGGAATACAAACTGCTGTCACAGCGCCAATCGGGTTTCCGGCCCAAGCACTCAACCGCAACTTGTTTAATTGAAATAACTGACTACCTGTTAAATAATATTGATTGTGGCTTAATAACAGGTGCGATATTCCTTGATCTGAAAAAAGCCTTCGACGTAATATCTCACGAAATATTGTTATCAAAAATGCCATATTATGGTATAACATCGGTCGAATTAGACTGGTTCTCATCATACCTAACAGATAGACAGCAGTGTGTCTCGTTTCAAGGCGTCCAGAGTGATTTTTTACAGATCTATTCAGGTGTGCCGCAAGGGTCAATTTTGGGCCCCCTGATGTTTTGTTTATTTCGAAATGATATTTGTAACTTGAAATTTAGTAATCAAATCAAAATTGCACTTTACGCTGACGACACGGCTCTGTTTTGTAAAGGAAATAATTCAAAAAGCACTCAGAAAAAATTACAAAAACATTATGATTTACTGTGCAAATGGTTTAAAATTAATAATATGGAAATCAATGCAAAGAAAACCAAAGTGATGGTTTTTGGGACGAAACATAAAACTAAGAATCTAAGTATGAACATCTTTCACGGAAGAGAATACCTTGAGAATGTTTCTGATATTAAATATTTAGGGGTAACCCTTGACCAAAGTCTAAGTTGGACACCGCACATCTTTAATCTAACTAATAGAATCAACCGGGCTATTGCATGCATTAGAAGGATTAAATGTTACTTGAATAGACGCATTCTCAAGCACCTTTACCACGCTCTTGTTCTCCCACATATAGATTATTGTTCGGTTGTTTGGGGTAAGTGTAAAAAGAAGGATTTGCTCAAATTACAGAGGACACAAAACAGATATGCTAGATTAGTCCTCAGTGCAGACTATCGTACCCCAAAGGATATCCTTTTAAACAATCTTCAATGGCAAAGTATTGAAACTCGCATCAATTACCACTACTCTATTTTCGTATTCAAAATACTCAATAATCTAGCCCCACATTATTTAGAATCTTTTGCCTGTAACCGACCACTCTTTTATCTTACTCGTCATTCTACCCTAAGTCCTTTATTTATTCCGAAACCTAGGACTGAATTTAAAAAGAGATCTTTTTCTTACATCGCTCCAAATATTTACAATAATCTACCGACTCATATACGCACGGCAACTTCACTCCAAATGTTTAAAAATCAAATCAGGCCACTCTCTTTATTGTTTTAACGCATGTACTGGTCCTATTTATAGTCTTTTGCCATGAGGTTAATTTACTTTGTCTTTTTGTTTTAATGTTATCGTGCCTTTTTTTGTTGTTGGTTTTTTTTTTTTTTTTGTATTTGTGATACTTTTGTGTATTTTTGTTTGTTTCATTTTACCCTTTTAATCTCTTTTGTACTTGTATGCTACCTGCTTATGCCATTTTATATTATTAATTTTCATTGTCTTTTAAATTGTCAATTTTCTAACTTATTTATTGATTTTATTAGTTTAAGTTTTGTCAACACGTTTTTAAAGTAATTTCCTTTATTTCTATGTTTTTGTTCGTCTTTTAAACTGTCTTGATTTAAATCTAGGTTTTTAATTTTTGTTTTGATTCATTTAATGTGATATCATTGATATGTCATGTAATTTTGATTGTGTACTGTATTTTACTTTATATTATTCACGGCTAACAAAACAACAAGAACAAGTGAATTGCGATTTGTCGTGGCTTTAATGAAAATAGAGATGAATGTGCATCTTTACCAATTCTGCTTTTTGTGTACAGTGTATGAATATCATCACATATACATATACCGATAATGTCTGTAACCAACCGATACCCTTGTTTAATAAGCTCCTCGGAGAGGGGTTAAACCCCCGGCTAGAAGGCCCCCCTCGTAAGTTCTTCAATGTTTAAAATTCATGGCTGTTTTCCCACTGGTTCCCTGCTAGCCGGACCGGAATCCCAGCACAGCTATTAATTATGAGCTATCGGTGGATTACAGATGACATAAATATAGCATATAGAGATATATGAATGCCCATGACTATAGACCAGCCTGCCCGCCTTTAAGATCAGGTCAGGCTAAGATTAAACTTTAAGCATGACACAATTATTTCAGTTTAACAGCGTTCTCAAACATTTGTATGTACAAATAGGTCCCCCTCACCTAGGTAACGAGTGGGGACCTGCAACTTACATAATAACATAACATAATTGATTAAAATCCACATGCCTGCCCTGGCATGGAAAGGAAAAAAGGAGGTACTTTAATAATGCGCCTCTTACTGAAATCATGCCCCCAGAACTTCAACTGCTTGTTTTTCAACAACACACAAGGCGTCAACACTCCTCCCAAAAACGAGTAAGGGCGAAAACCCGCCTGCCCACTGGCCAAAATAGGACAGGAGGATAAAATTCCCTTACGGCCCACTTATGCACGACGATCGTTGTTAGGATTGGTGTGCGACCAGGTCAAACACCCTCGAATTTGGATTCGTGTTACGCTCTTCTATCAGCCTAGGCTCTGCCTAGATTCTGAAATTAACCATGAAAAGTATACCATCACCCTCCAACTACTTCATACACCATTCATTATAGAGTATCATATAGATTCAACAAATACAACTTCCCTGGAAAATATAAATGCAAAAGTACTTGTACCCCCCCCCCCCCCCCTAATCACGCTTTGCCAAGATCAACTACTGCTGGTATTCAAGCCAACTATAGGTATCCAATTTTCATCCCACTGAAAATATTGAGCCCCTTAAAGGAACTTTAATAAAGGAAATTGAATTCAGAAAGAAATTTGTTTCACCAAACGAAATTCACTAATATGGCCATACTCTGGCAAAGGGAAGCAAGGTACGAAAGTATCACTCGTTGTAAATGACCAATGCGTGTTCGTCATTAACATATACATCAATGCAATTAAACTAAATAATATTTTCTTCAATATCTTTCCCCAAAACGATCATTTCTTCACAATTTCTGCCTGAACGGGCAGCACACAACAGATATTTAAAAACCATAACTCAAATCTGACTGATGCGTGAGCTGCTTCCTATACCAAAGGTGGGCAGTATTAATAATAAATACACCATGACAAAATTACCATACAAATTCACATAAGTATACCAACATACTACGCCTAAAGACCTGAACATTCGGCTGAACTTGAAGAAGCCTAAAAATTGGGACAATACTTCCGTCTAATTCCTAAGGAGTCCGATGCAGACCCGAGAAATAACTTTATCTGAAATGAAGCCTATGCAATCTTATCAAACATTTCTTCATATATAATGCTCATGGTAGAGGAAAATAAAACATACATAGAAATTATGAATTCATAAACATTTCTTCTCAAATGACCTGAGAAAATTATAATTTCAATCCCCAGATTTTTTCTATAACCATCCATAACTTGGATTTTTATGACAACTCACATGAACGTTTGAGGCATAACCTGCTTCATAGTAATTTCGAATTGACTTCTTCCTTGCAAACAAAAACTAAATAAACAAAATAACATTAAGAATGCACAAGGACAATAAATACACAACCATATCCATAATATGCAAGAATCCCCCCACGATATATATGTCAACATCCCCCTTAATTATAACTAGAGGATGGTAATGGGGAGGAGGTGGGAATTTTGTAAGCACGCTTTACACATGCACCGTCATCTCTCTTCATTGAAAGCCAAAACGAAAATGAAGCATTCCCCGCACTTTTATCCGCGCATAGCTCAACCGCGGCAAATGTCTGGCATTGTGCCCAAATTCTTTGGCGCGGGCGCCAAAAAGCGCTGCCCCGCCCTTTACGGGTCGGGTCACGAGCCCTTTCTCGGGCAACCACGCCCCCTTTCAAAATCAAAACAAACTAAAATGTGTATTTTGCTAGCCCGCTAATAAATCATTTTAAATCGTCAAGCCGTCTTTAAAATCCATTATTCACGGCTAACAAAACAACAAGAACAAGTGAATTGCGATTTGTCGTGGCTTTAATGAAAATAGAGATGAATGTGCATCTTTACCAATTCTGCTTTTTGTGTACAGTGTATGAATATCATCACATATACATATACCGATAATGTCTGTAACCAACCGATACCCTTGTTTAATAAGCTCCTCGGAGAGGGGTTAAACCCCCGGCTAGAAGGCCCCCCTCGTAAGTTCTTCAATGTTTAAAATTCATGGCTGTTTTCCCACTGGTTCCCTGCTAGCCGGACCGGAATCCCAGCACAGCTATTAATTATGAGCTATCGGTGGATTACAGATGACATAAATATAGCATATAGAGATATATGAATGCCCATGACTATAGACCAGCCTGCCCGCCTTTAAGATCAGGTCAGGCTAAGATTAAACTTTAAGCATGACACAATTATTTCAGTTTAACAGCGTTCTCAAACATTTGTATGTACAAATAGGTCCCCCTCACCTAGGTAACGAGTGGGGACCTGCAACTTACATAATAACATAACATAATTGATTAAAATCCACATGCCTGCCCTGGCATGACCAGAAATACCCAATTATTCTTGGAAAATACGTGTTTCAGGTGGCCTAATTGCCAAATTACCGCCAAACGAGAATATATAATTTATTTATATATGATCGACCGCCAACAAACACGTCAAAATTTTACTCGTATCTACCAAGATATTCAATAAATCTTAGCAACCATTACAGGATCATTCTACTAGTATTCACCAACGTTATCATCCTTAGTGCTTTTACCAGGGGGGGGGGGGGGTACCAGGGAACATTGCTCATTCCTCCATTACAATGTATATCTAGGTTATCCATAACTGACCCCAACATGATTTAATGCATGCATACATTGAACGTAAATGCATGAGCAGCTAAATAACAACAAATGATACATTATGAAAGCATAGACACACTGGTGAAACCGGCTCCAGACCAGCCAAAACCCTTATTCATACTATCGGATCGGACGGTCTGGAGTCGGTCACGCCGGAGCGACTAAGGTAAAATGTATAAATACATACTCAACGAAGATATGAAAGACCAACTTTTAACTCACTGATAAATCTGTCCAACCCTTCATCGGCCAGATGTAGGCCATCAGTTCTGTACAGCGAAATGTCATTATGGGATATTGATGGATGCGGTATGGCTTTACCATGAAATCTTGCAGCTAAAGCCTTGGCGTACCTATTGGCCGCCCTTCTCTTTAAGTCCAATTTACCTTGATCTCCTGTACAGCCAGCGGGGTACCAAACCCTCTCCAAAATGTCCGACCACACTATTTGAAATTTGTCCTTATTGGCGTCAAAAAGTCTATACGTCAAACTAGCCAGCTTCTTCTTGGACAGTGCCTCAATGTCATTCGTTCCTACATGCAATACTACTACTGAAGGCTTTGGTTCACTCCGACCCATCTTATCTAACCAATCGCTTACCCCTTCAATTCGTAGCCCCCTTTTCCCCAACCAGCGGACCGACGTTCCAAGTCCAAGGTCAGCCTCGCCGGTGTTCTTCGCCCTGCGATGTGCCCAAAACACTATCGAGTCCCCTATGATCCACACCACAGGTCCTGTAATAGAAAACAAGAAAAGAGGGCTGGGCAGAATTTTGAAGTATGAAAATTTCCCCCTGAAAGGTCTGCTACCCTTCACCACCCCTTCATCACGGGGTTTTCCCCTCCAAGATACAATGTATGTAATCACATTTTTGACCCCTCCCCTTAATCCTGAAAGCATTGATATTAAACACGTCATTATACCGTTGTAACATTCTCTCTAAAAAGCAGAATGCTCGTAATTGTGTGATATCATTAAACCCGCACTTACTCATTCAATATTAAGCCCAGAGTTATTTTGATGATACATGTATATTGATATCAACATGTACAGGGGGGGGGGGGGGGGGGGTCGTTATGATCAATCTGATGTTCCAAACACCTTCCAATCAATATAGTACTATCCCTTTCTTCCTTTTGTATAATGTAATAATGTATAATGTATAAACACATTCCAACCAATATATAATAATGTATAATGTATAATGTCTGAGCACATTCCAATCAATTTATAATAATGTATAATGTATAATGTAAAATGTATAAGGTATAATGTATAATGTAAAATGTATAAGGTATAATGTATAATGTATAACGTATAAACACATTCCCATCAATATAGTACCATCTCTTTCTTCATTTTGTATAAAGAATGTAATAAAGTATAATGTATAATGTATAATATATGATGCATAATGTATAATGTATAATGTATACTGTAACAAGGGCTCCTTTGTAAACAAGCCTCTTGGCACTGAACATACCACCCTGCTTCTGAATAGGGCTGAATAAAATAAAACAATACCATGTAAGCAGATATATTGAGAATTATACACCCAAATATCCAACAACCCATCGGCCACGGCTTTGATTAAAGCACATGTCCTCGTGTAAAGTAAACGCGTTGTGACATTATTGGAAGATAACTTACACCTGATTTTGGTCAAAATGTCAAATAACCTAAAATCATCATTTCATATATATTTTCGTTCTTTTTTTTTTTTTTTTTTTTTATTTTTTTACTTAACCATGTCGAGTCTTATATATCTCCGATGTGCACTCGAAACCCAACGCCCCATGCGTTGGATTTCCTCATCCGAGCAACCGGCCATGGCAGCGGTCGTAGCCGCCCCAATACGAAAGGAATGCGATGAAAACATTGCCGCCGGCATATCCCCGTATGTCAAACATCGTTTTATCATGTTTCCAAATTCACGCCTAGTTAGCGGGAGAGCACCATATGAACAAAAGAAGGCTCCACCATTCTTTGGGCGGATTTCTAAATAACGAATAACCGCCATCACAGGGCAGCTAACTGTCCCCAACTCTGGTATCGAAATGGTGCACCCATTTCCCCGCTGGTCAGTCTTTGACTTCCTTAGGAATAATTCCACCCTGCGATGCGGTGCATCGCCAGTGACCCTAACATCTGTGTGCTGCAGAATAGACTCACATCTATGCCTGGACTCTACTGTCAACTCACTAACTCTCAACAAACCATAAAATGCCACTGAAAAAGCAGCAGAGTACATCAAAACATCGTAATGACTACCACAAACATGCCTCAAGTAGGCGAGCATTCTATTTAACACAGACAATGTGATTGGATGCCTAGCATCTCTTCTCAAAGTACTTCGCCTACACCCTTCAATTAACCTTGTAATCACAAAACTCTTGGTCACATCCTTTAGCCCAGATGAACTCATATAAAATGCCAACCCAGATATGTATGTTTGAATAGTAGACCCTGCATATCCCATAAAGGATAAATAAGAAATGAACTGCGCCACCCATTCTACATTAGGGGGTAGCTGGGGGTCGTATCCGTACACTTTACAAAATTTCACGTATGCCCCCAAGGCAATAGAGTAAGTTGTGTGTGTTCGAGCTGCCCTAGAAGCCATCAGCAGTCGACTTCTCTCGATAGCCAGCTCTTCCAAAGACGGACTGGAACCTCCACGCCCTCCGGGCGGCCCCCGGTGCTAACGCATGGAACCTCGGCATCTGAAATCGAGATAGTGCATCAGCTATACCATTATCACATCCATGTACATGCCTAGCCCTCAACACTATATTATTGCTTAAACATATAATCACCACCTTCCTCACCAAAACCATAATATCAGGGCATAGCGCCGACTGCTTGTTAAGTACTGCCACCACGGCCTGATTATCACAATTAAACAATATATTCTTGTCCTTTAGCTCCATGCCCCAAATCTCCAAGCCTACCCAAATAGGGAATAGCTCTAAAAAAGCTATAGACCTCCTACCGGCCTGGAAATCAGCAGGCCACCTGGATTGAGCCCACCTGCCTCCAAAGAAAATTCCAAAACCAATGCCAGCCGCCGCATCAGTGAAAAACTGAATTTCCTCGCTTCCAAACCAGCCTGGAGCCCGGAAGAAAACTTGACCATTAAAATGTGCCAAGAACTCCAACCAAACCCGCAAGTCAGCCTTAGCCCCTCTCGTCAACCTAACCATGTGAAAAGGACGCTTAACGCTCTTAGTTAAGTCAATGAGCCGTCTCATGAATGCTCGCCCTGGAGCAATTGCCTTACATACAAAGTTTAGACTACCTACAATCGACTGAATGTCTCTTAGGGAAATTTTTTGTTTCTGTACCGCCCAATTTAATTTCCCTACTAATTTCTCAATTTTGTCCTCCGGTACCCGAACCTGCTGAGAAACGCTATCTATTACCAGCCCAAGATATGACAACTGTGTGGTCGGGCCTTCCGTTTTTTCTCGCGCTATGGGCACCCCAAATCGTTCGCAAATTGCTTCAAAACAATGCATTGCCCGCCTGCAATCCTCCGAGGCAGGGCCGCCTGCAAAAAAGAAATCATCCAAATAATGGACAATATTTTGCGACTTCGCAACTTTTCTCGCGCAAAACTCTAAAAAAGTACTAAAACATTCAAAAGTGGAACAAGAAACTGCGCAGCCCATCGGCAAACAACGATCAAAATAGTAACGACCATCTATATACATCCCAAGCAACTCAAAATCTTTTGGGTGAACAGGCAAGAGCCTGAAAGCTGACTTAATGTCAGTCTTTCCCATAAGGGCACCCCGCCCCAATTGCGTCACAATATCTACCGCCGAATCAAAGGACGAATATGTTACTGTACACTGCCCCTCCGGTATGCCATCATTAACTGAATTTCCCCTGGGTGCCGATAAATGTTGAATCATACGGAACTCCCCTGGGGCCTTTTTGGGCACCAACCCCACTGGTGAACACCTCATATTCTCGAAGGGAGGAACAACAAAAGGCCCAACTATCCTACCTAAGTCTATTTCATCCCTCAATTTCTTTTTCAACGTATCCATGTGTTCGAATGCTGATTTCAGGTTTTTAACAACCAATGGGACCCTGTCCCCTTCAAAATGTAATGAAAAACCAAACTTAAAACCATTATACAAGCACTGAGCATGCTCCTGATTAGGATAAGTAGCTAACATGGGCACCAAACGTGCTAACTTAATAGGGGTCGGAGCAATAGACGACACCGCACTAGCCGTAGACCTATTTACTGCCAGCGGGACTGGAACCGGCCCGCCCTTGGCTACACTGCTTAGCCCCATGACCTGTCGCCTGGCAGCGGGAACACTTGTGCTCATAGATGCAAGCTTTGCCTCGCATGCACTTGCCTCTATTAAAGGCAAAGCACACGCCTCGGCTGGGTGTGCCATTGGCTCCGGGTCCCTTTCCTCCGAAGGGAAAAGATTTTCTCGCGCCGTACTCCCCTCTGTAGAACTGATGGCGAGGGGCATGGGGTAAATTGTGGCGCTGCCGCGGACCATTAGAGGCCACCAGCATCAACCACAACTCGGCGTCGACGCTCGCCCAGGATCGCCCGGGTAAACGCGCCTGCTTGCTCCTAAACTGAGTGTCATAGTCACGCCAGCTATAACCTGCAAACGCACGGGCTGCATGCCTTATCAAATCCATATATTTCATGAGCTCCCTGCTCCTTTCAATGTGCTTCTCAGCGTAAATTGAGGCAAATACTAGAAACACCGAAGTCCACTGCTCTACCGACATGATTTTCTTAGCCTTTGATTGAGGTTGAAGTTGCAAACCAAGACCAGATCCCGATTGACACAAACTCAAAGTGGTGTCACCTACACTCAAGGCCCCAAACTCATCACGTGCATTATTATGCTTAAGGAGCACTCCCAAATCTATATATTCACTTGCCCAAATTTTTTCCTTCAGTGAGATAGCCACTTCCACACCTAGTGGGTCGCATGCGCTAATAAATGGTTCCGGTGCCCCCAACACGGCAGAAAGCCTAGGCGCCTGGGGCTCAGATCTCTCAACACCGACCTCCACTAGATCTAGGCCTAGATCTTCGGCTACCCCTGCCGACCGCGCCGGCACTGAAACTGCTGGCTGAGCCTGCCCCGAGCTACCGGTATCCGACTCCTGAGCTACTATCTCATGCCAAGCAATAGATCTGCCCACGGGCGCCTGGCCTTCCCGCCCCACTAGATCTAGATCTAGCTCTGCCATTTTATCACCAACTTTAGACCTAGGCCTACCACTTTTTTCATCAACATCGACAACTTGAGACTGAGAGGGATTTAACTCACCGCTCCTTCCTGGCCCGTTGTTGCCGCCTCCCAGCCCCAGATCCACACTTGCGGGGGTTGACGTCGCCCGTGGACCTCTCGGCCGACCCGGCCTCCTCTTCGGTGTGTCATCTCCCTTCCTCGCACCTGCGGTCGTTATTTTCTTGGCCTTAACCTTTGGCATGATCAACTCGCGAAACTAGAGTTAGACTCGAAGCTCCGTCACTCAGCCCAAGTCCAATGAATCCTGGATGCAATCACCTCCAAAGTTCAATCAAGCGAACCGCCAAGAAAAAATTCAATCCTGAAGTTGCAAACTGAATCTTTTAGGTCCACAAATCGGCACAGCTAACTTAGTCTTAGTTCTACGGCAACAATTCCTGAGGCTGAAGTCTGAAGACAGTAAAAAACTGAAATCAGCGTCTGTATAATCCAATAAAAGTATGAATCCTTTGTGTAGATATCCGGTATAGGTAGCTAGACAAATGTCGAAATATCTGCCACCTAGGCCTAGTTGCCAGTGCCGAAAGAAAATTTTCAAAAAATTTTGTAAGCACGCTTTACACATGCACCGTCATCTCTCTTCATTGAAAGCCAAAACGAAAATGAAGCATTCCCCGCACTTTTATCCGCGCATAGCTCAACCGCGGCAAATGTCTGGCATTGTGCCCAAATTCTTTGGCGCGGGCGCCAAAAAGCGCTGCCCCGCCCTTTACGGGTCGGGTCACGAGCCCTTTCTCGGGCAACCACGCCCCCTTTCAAAATCAAAACAAACTAAAATGTGTATTTTGCTAGCCCGCTAATAAATCATTTTAAATCGTCAAGCCGTCTTTAAAATCCATTATTTGTATTTCATTATTTTGTAAATCTATACAGGGCTCCTTTGTAAAGCAGGCCTTTGGGCTCTGAAAGGACTACCCTGTTTTTAAATAAAACTGAATAAATAAATAAATAAATAAAAAGCAAAAATATAATTATTGGATTGATTTATAGACCCCTTCATGATAAGGTAAATTTATTTTGTGAAGACCTTGAAACATGCCTTCATACTATTAGAAAAGAGGAGAAACAAATATATTTAATGGGAGATTTTAACATCAACCTGTTATCCCAAAATAATGAACACGATTTATTCCTACACACAATGCATTCATTTGGCTATTATCCCCATATAAATAAACCGACCAGAATTGATAACCATTCATCAACACTTATCGACAACATTTTTTCAAATATATTAAACAGAGATATTACCAGCGGATTGTTAATATCTGATATATCGGATCATTTGCCGGTTTTTTCATTTTGCGATAACGATATTCCAAAAGAAAATATACTCAAATCGACAATGTATAGAAATGAATCTCAAAATAACATTGAATCGTTTAAAAGGGATCTTGCAATTGAAGAATGGTTGGATGTATTTCATGAGTCTAATCCAAACATTGCTTACACAAATTTTAACAATAAATTGCAGACATTTTACGAGAAAAATTTTCCCCTGATATCACAGGTCAAAAGAAAGAAGGCAAAAATGCCATGGATTTCTAAAGCAATTTTAAGATCCATACGTACCCGAAATAAACTTTACAAGGCATTTTTAAAGAACCCTTCTATTCAAAACAAAAATAAATACAAAACTTATAGAAATAGACTAACCAATACAATTCGAGCTTCTCGCAATTTATATTATTCCGAGAAGCTTTACAAAGTCAAATCAAACATGAAAGCAACATGGGAGATTATAAATGATTTGATTGGCAAGAAACCCAAAACATTACCCAAAGATAATTTCACAGCTCATAATCTTGCAATAAATTCAGAAGATGTAGCTGATACCTTTAATTCTTTTTTTGTTAACTTAGGACCCTCCTTGGCAAACAAACTTGACAGAACTGATGAAAATTTTGGAAAATTTCTTCCCACACCCATTAACTCTTCTTTATTCTTTAACCCAACAAATGTTCAGGAATTAATTGAAATAACAAAAAATCTAAAATCAAGCAAATCACAGGGAATTGATAGAATTAGTACTTCCCTTCTTAAGCAGATCATACACTATATTGCCTCTCCTTTGTGTCATATTTTCAATCTCTCAATTAGCACTGGAATATGTCCTGATTCCCTAATAATTGCAAAGGTAAATCCTGTTTTAAAAAAAGACAATCCGCATGAAATAACAAATTACAGGCCTATTTCTATTCTTCCCAGCATTTCCAAAATATTAATAGACTTTATAAGTTCCTAGATACTTTTCATTTTCTAAATTCTAACCAATATGGATTCAGGAAAGGACATTCGACTGATCAGGCGTTAATACAAATATATGATAAAATTACAAATGCAATGGCAAATAAAGAACATATAATAGGCGTATTCATGGACTTAAGCAAAGCCTTTGACACTCTTGACCACCAGATATTACTTAAAAAACTTGAAAATTATGGAATTCGCGGAATTACACTATCTTGGTTTAAGAGTTATTTGTCCAATAGAAAACAATATGTAATTCACAATAATATTTCTTCTGATTTTCAGTTAATATAATGCGGAGTTCCACAAGGATCAATCCTAGGCCCCTTGCTCTTTTTAATATATATTAATGATTTGACTTCTGTAACACCTTTATTATCATATGTATTATTTGCAGATGACACCAACATTTTTTGTTCACATAATAGCTTAGAAACTTTAGTAGATATAATTAACCGTGAGTTACCAAAACTATCTTTGTGGTTTAAGTGTAATAAGCTTTCACTCAATATAGACAAAACAAACTTTATATATTTCAAGCATACACACTTACATGGTAACGAATTTCCTTATAATATAAACATAAACAATATTCCTCTCAAAAGGAAAAGAGAAACAAAGTTTTTAGGTGTCACAATAGATGAAAATTTAAATTGGAATGAACATGTACGTTGTATAACTACTAGTATTTCTAGAAACGTTGGTATACTTTACAAAATGAAGAATATAATTCCCCATACAACTCTTGTCATACTATACAATTCATTAATATTGCCTTATATATCGTATTGCAACATAGTTTGGGCAACATGTACAAAAACTAAAATTAATACAATATACTTATTACAGAAAAAAGCAATTCGAATCTGTACTGATTCCCAATATTTATCACACACAAATCCATTATTCCATAAACTAAAGACTCTAACAGTATTTGACATAAATACTCTTCAAAGCTTACTACTTATGTTTAAGTACGTAAATAACATGCTCCCACCTTCATTCCACAATTTTTATACTCTGAATACATCTATTCATTCATACCCTACCCGTAACTCTTCAAATTTCCATTTAATTAACCCCAAATTGCTTATTGCGCAGAGATCCATAAGACACCATGGTCCAGATTTATGGAACTCTCTACCAGAGCCTGTCAAACAATGTTCGTCTCTTCACTCATTTAAGGCAAACGTTAAATCTATGTTATTATCAGAATACTTGAAGTAAAATTTCTGTGTCGTATCCTTTTTATCGTGAATTTATTCCTCCTTCGTTTTAGTCATTACCAATATCTTCATCTTGACCATCATCATCTCCATGGCCTTCATCATCATCATCATCATCATCATCATCATCATCAACATCATCATCATATCACCATCACCCTCAGCTATTTGAAAGAATATGCCCATTCTGCTTTATCAATGTTAAAAATGTATTAATTCAATTAGTATAAGTTTGGGATTGTCATTTTTTTCAAGCAATCTGCTTATGATGACAATCCTCCTGCAAATTGTGAACATCATATAGTTAATCATTTTTGTCTGGAATTATCTTTTTAGTAATCTTTATTTACAATTTATGCCAAAAATGCTAACATATTATGTTTATTATGTTATGAAAAATGTATTATACAAATGTTATGGATGCAGAAGAAAACAATAAATCAAATCAAATCAAATCTATGGTTCCAAAAGTGACGCTGAAATGCGACTATTTTGATGGATGGGTAATGGATAATGGATGAATTTTCTTCAAGAATCTTAATTTAGAGGAATGTAAAAAAGTGGGCGTGGCTTATGACGTCAATATAAAAAAAAATGCACAATGGTGCCCCCGATGACACCCTTCGGGTTCTTGAAGAAGACATCCTTTACTACCACATGCATTGCATATATATATATAGAGAGAGAGAGCCAACTAATAAATCAAGCCCAAATACATCTACCTGACTATACGTAAGCCTAATAATATAACTGTATATGTTTGCCCTATATAGGTCCTATCTCAATTTACGTTTATTGTAAAGGAGAAAGCAGATGTCGTCATTTTCTGCTGATTTGTGGCGCTGTACTTGCTTCTGGTGGAGTGCTCATGTCATCTACTATTTCTAACAATGCTCAACTTGCTTTCTATCTCACATTATCTGGTACGTATTGATAGTTCAACAAAATAATCAAAAAATGATATCATATTTCGACATTTCCGCTTTAGTTTCCATTCGTATTCTCCCTTTTTCCCTTTGTCGTGACATTTTTTAGGGTCCTTCCCCAAACTACCCCCATCTGTACACCAGTGACATCACTATAGTATTATTACTTCATTTGAAGTATTTGGTAGGCCTTTGCTTGTACGAACTACCCCCCCCCCCCTCTCTCTCTCTCTTCCCGGCCAGGAGAGGATCCCCCCCCCCTCCACGCCGGTGCCAGGTAAAAATGGCAGAGGTAAAAAGGTAAAAATGGCAGAGGTAAGAACAACAGAGATAAAAAGAGCAGAGGCATAAATGACAAGAGGTAAAAACGGAAGATGTGACAATAGCAGAGGTAAAAGTGGCCGAGGTACACTATTAGAAAAAAACAGTAGATTCTACAGAAAGAAAAATAAAAAAAAACAGGTTTCACAGAAAAAAAACAAATAATTTTGAAGATTATAATAACAGGAGGATTTTCCACAATTTTACAGAACAGATATGTTTTAAGAAAGGGGAAAACAGTTTTATTACAATAAATGTGTAAGGGTACATGCACAAAATACCAATTTTCTGTAAGTTTATACAAATGCAAGCATGTAGGATTACACAGTGCAGTAAGATTACAGGTGTTCTCTAGACTCTGTTTCAGGATTTTTTTAAATTTTTAATTATAAATTTTCTAACAGTGTAAAAAATGGCGGAGTTGAAAATGGCAAAGGTAAAGATGGCATAAGCAAAAATGCAAGAGATATGGGGTGCTGGTTTGTTAAAAAGCCGAGAAGAAAAAAGTTTTCACTCTAAAATCAAAGGGGATTTGGTGAAGATGGAAAATGACTTAAAAAATAATTTCAACTAAGTGAAGTTCTTTTGGGTCAGAAAAAGAATTACAAAAAAAAATAACAATCACATAATAAGCAATGTTTTTTAGCATACCAACCTAATTACCAAGAGGGTGCTGCTTATGGTGTACAAAATACCCTACAGCACTTCCGCTTCATGACCATCAAGCCGTATATCATATTGGATGCAATGGTAAAGAAGGTTCAGTGTCTTTTATGCAAAGACTTGAATCTGAACCAGACGTCCCCCCCCCTCGATCGACCCCAAATTGGTTTACCAGTCAAAGCAAGATTATTATTGATTTTCATAATCAGTTACATATTCAGTGCCAAGCCTGGGAACGCATGCTTATTGTCATTCAAATATTTAAAAAGAATAGTACAGACGACATTACAAATGAGGACAAAATATTCAAACACAATCATTCGTGACAATTTCAAGGTCAAAGCTTTTCCCGCTATGTTCTCTATGTTTTTTCCCACCCCTAACCCTCTCTGTCTCTCCACCTCTCTTATGTCTACTCTTCCTCCTTTTTGTAACGGTAAACCTGGCAAAACTTTAGATAAAAAACAGCCAAGACAAAAAGTAATGTTATAAAATGATGAATGAGAATAGTGCAGTTTCATTTTACTCCTGATTAATTGAATGAAAATATATTTGTCGTTTGATTTCTTTTTTAAAAAGCCTTCACGGTACACCTCCAATGAATTCGTAAAGAGCATTCTTAGGCTGATAAAGACATAATGATATGATGAAATGCCTAACCGTGACATGCACTTCTAATTTAATCTATGTACATGCGGAGGCTTTTTGACAATAATGTATTAATTAATTGAGGCACTTACTGAATTAATGCCCCTGAGCTCCAAGGTATATAATATCCCTCGGCAGTACGTGGTGTCCGAGTCCAGCGAAGGCCTAGAGGTCCTGTTTGTTGCGGCTGAACACGGACTTGACCTTCTTTCTCCAGACACAGAACTCTCACTGGTTAACCTTGACACTGCGGGCGCGCCGTGCGTTCATTCATGCGCGGAGGTGAGTGAAGGGCTATTAATCGTCTATATGGCCGGTTAAACCAAGCGACTTTGTTTAACGACCTTTATGCAACAACAATTCATTGCATCGGGGTTTGAGGCTGGCCATATTTTACCTAGAGCTATCATTTTTACCTCTCCCATTACGACCTCTGTCATTTTTACCTCTGCCATTTTTACCTCTGCCATTATTACCTCTGCCAATTTTACCTCTGCCATTTTTATCTCTGCCATTTTTACCTCTGCCATTATTATCTCTGCTATTTTCAACCTCTGCCATTATTACCTCTGCTATTTTTACCTCTGCCATTATTACCTCTGTCATTTTTACACCGAGCCTCTACGCCAGTGTATAATGGGTGTATTCACTTGTTTGTGATCGTTATTATGGTCATAGTTAGTCTTTGGGGTCATACATGGTAATGAAATGACATACATGTACAGAAAAAAATCATGAATGTGACGAGATAATGGCTTGAATAATCATCAGGAACACCCATCCATTACTCATTGTTATTGCCATCAACAAATATTCAAAGCGAGAGTGGCTTGTTCACTTCAGAACTGCAGATGATGATACAAATATGGAAGTTGGAACTAAGATGTTTAGTAATTGAATATTGTGAAGAGTCAGGGTGATATGAATATAAGAGTGGGTTATAGATAACAACATGCCATGTTGTAACCATGCTCGAAACCATGAAGCCATGTTCCAAAACCAATTTTCTACCGGTTGCGAATTCAATTCAATTCTTTCATTTCATTTCCATTCAAAACATAATACAAAGTAATATAAAGTAATACAAATCGAGTACAATTTTATGGAAGGGCATTATTACTTCGTAAAACAACAACAACAAAAAACAGTATAATATAGAGCATAAATGGAAATGAAAATGAGGGGGATCCACTAAAAAGTAAAGCTTGTAAAGTGTGGATCCCCCTTGGAAAGGAAGAAAGTATATTCGACTTATTCTTATATGCGTACATGCATGTATTACAGGAAAGAAAAAGAGAACAAACGAAATCATATTGATGCAGACATAATTACTGAACAAATGCAAAACTTTTCACACAAAGAGGTCTTCGTTATAAAGGATATGTTGTGCAAGACAGAAGAAGAAAAAAAAACAAAAAGAGAGAAATATCACTGAAGGTGATTAATACCCCCGACCTATGCCATTACCATGGTAATGTACTTTCCAACATATTTAAAAAAATAAATCTTGCATGCCTTTATTTACTCCCAAGATCAATATTATTTTGGCCAATTAACTTTCATGGGCACCGGACAAAACCTGGGGAAATAATTTGATCCGCAAGGAGTTTTCCTGGGTTTCCCTCCATGATATTGTAAAGCAAATTTATTTTGTGAAGACCTTCAAACACTCTTCACAATAGAAGAGAAACAAATAAAACAAATAATGAATGGGAGATTTTTAACATTGACTTGTTATCTCACAAAAAGTGTACAAGATTAATCATTGACAGTATGCGTTCATTTAGATAGTATCCGACCAGAATTGATATTAGTAATTCATCAACACCTGTCGAAACTTTTTTTTAGTACATTAAAGAGATATACTATAACAGTAAAAAAATAGCTTGTCATTTAGTATTTTTTCTATCATGCGATAATCATGTCAAAAGAAAAGACACCCAAATCGATCATAAAGCTAATTGAATCGTTAAAAAGTGACCTTGCAATTTGAAGAGTGGCTGGTCTGAATGTATTTCATGAGACAGATTCAAAAGTTGCATAAACAAAGTTTAACAAAACAGTTTCAAACATATTACGAGAAAAAATTCTCATTTATCATCTGCCCAAAGAAAGAAAAGCAAACATGTCATAGATTACGAAAGGGTTTCTTTGATCCATACATACCACACGGGGCATAACATGCCATGTTGGCTCAGTGGTAGAGCGTCCGCCTCATGAACGGGCGGTCGTGGGTTCGATCCCCGCCGAGACCTACCAAATACTTAAAAAAATGGGACCTTCTGTCTTCTTGCTTGGCGCTCAGTATTTAAACCGGAGAAGGGTTTTTATTATGTTATGTAGGGCCCACTGGAAGAGAAGTCTTACGATTGAAGTGGCTTCCCTGAGTAAATAAAACGTTATTCTAATTATTATTTATTAAAATAAATAAGGCAATTAAAGAATCCTATTAACAAAAAAATAATAAATATAAAACTTTTTAACTACAAAAGTAACTAATGTAATTCTAGCTGGTCGCAAGATGTTCATTTTTTTTATTCTGAGAGGCTGAACACAAATGGAAATTGAAAGCCACAAGGGAGATCCTGAATGATTTGATTGACAAGAAACTGTAAATATTACCTGCAGATAATTTCACAGTTCATGACGTTCCAATAATACAGAAGAAGTTGCTTATACATTTCATTCAATTTTGTAAACGTGGGATCCTCTTGGGCAAACAAACTTTACGGACCAAATCAAAATTTTGCAAAATTTCTTCCTCCATCTTTATATTATTCCCTATTCTTTAACCCAACAAATGTTCAGGAACTAATTGAAATAGCAAACAATCTCAAATTATTTAGTTACATACACATCTTGTTGACGATCACAATCATTGCTCAGAATGTTCAATTTTCAGGGAAAAAAGAAGAAATTTCCTTTTAAAAAAATAGCTCGCGCTTGTGCTATACAATTAGGGCTTATATGACATTATTTATTTATGTTTTGTGAGAATAAAGCCGCGGAATTGACTGTTAGGACTACCCCTTCAAAGAAACAAATATAAATCAACTTTGAGCGGCCGATCGGGGAAAATATGGATAATTTTTTTCTTCGCCCCCTCTCCCTATTGGCAAAAGCTGGACCCGCCCCTGGCACACATAATATTGGTATGAAGAGTCATAAGTTTAACGTCCTCCTACCATCCATTTCATGAGAATTTTTAAAAAATGGCATTGAAATTGAGACGGGGTGAAATGCTCACATTGATATGAGTGAAAATAGTCATTTTCATGACCCGCATAGACTTTAGTTCACAAGTTTGTTTTCTTCCCCTATTTGCCCATACCCTTGTACGTGTACTCTTTGTATTGCATAATAAAATTCCCTTTCAGATATAACGTAAGGGAATTCGTTAATTAGGTGATCTGTCAATCGACAGATCAACTATTAATTTCGTAAGAATTTTCTTTTTTATTTATTATTTATTTCTTAATTTTTATTTTTCCACCCTTTTCTTGTTACCATAAAATTTCCAAATCTACACCATCAATTATCTTAAAAATATCATCAGATATGGGGACTAATAAGTTCAAGGTCAAAAGGTCATCATGACGTCATCTAGACGCCATTTTGAAAAATCACATTATCAATCATATCTTTATCATCAATGATCGAAAATTAACCATATTTACATCACATTAACTTCAGGTCAAGGGTCAACTGTCCATGTCATCAAAGGTCATGTAAAGGTCACGACGTGCGCGTACGCGCGCGTCAAATTTTAAAATGCTCAAAATCGTTTTTTGACCAAAACAGAGTACGTTTCAGGTGATTTTAGGCATTTCAAAAATTTGCGCGCGCGCACGGTTACGTGCGCGTTCCCGCGCGTAACGGCACTATAAAACATAGGATCGCCATTTTCTTCACATCAATGCACCGATAATATAATTCTGAACAATTTGATACATTGATCAACCTTCTACGACAAGTAATAAAGAAATTAGCCTCCATCAAAGTTTACAACACGCGCGCGCGCGCGCACTAACCATAGACAATATATGTGCAAAAACATGCCTATACAAAATTCATTATAGCTCTTAAGGTAGTCCGTTGACCCCCATTTTTTTCATATTCGAATAGAGTATGGATGGGAGATGTGATTTCATGTCACATTTGACCCGAAATTTTATCATGACGTCATCAAAATGGCGTCGGAACTCAAAATTCCCATTTTGCTACTTATGACGTCATCATAATTATGCAAATTTGACTCTAACTCTGTAAATATTTGTCAATTTTCGCTCAGTTTTGAATATGTTGTAGCTTAGAACATGCTCTTCCTAATTTGATGGCTTAATTTACTTTTAAAAGGAATGGATCATCCTGAAAAATGGCAAGTTATAGAGGCATGTCATTTTCGCTCATTTTGTGTTCAATCTCTATGGGAAATGACTTTTTCTCAAAACTGGATTTTACATTCCTCTATTTCGCGAGCCATATCTCCATTTCTGTTTGTTGGTTTTTTCTGAGCTTTGAGTATGTTGTAGCTGAGATTGTAAGCTATCGCTAATGTGGTCTCCATTTTCCGATCAGATGTCGGGATCATGCCCGTATTTCACTTGCAAAATTGGATTTCAGATCTTCTCGTTTTGCTTATTTGTTAAGTCTATAAGAAGCGTGTAGCTCAATAAGGGTAAGGCATCAGACTTGCATCCTTAGGGTCCCCGGTTCGAACCCAAAAGTGGACATAATTTTTTTTTTCTTTTCAACATTTCGCAAATGTTCCTTAATCACCATTAAAAGGTTTATAAGTTCAAATATCGCACAATTAAGTAGATTAAAATCGTTTTTAATAAGCCTATAACATGTATAATGTGTATCGCCTACACCTACATGTATTTCACATATTCTCATTTCCCTCTTTTTCAAGAGTATTCAACATATTCTTTTCGTAAGAAAAGTTAAGTTTTCATCATGATGATCATATTTATCTCAATAAACATGCTGATTGTCTTCGTGTTCATAAAATCAGAGACAGATCACCTAATTCGTCTTCATGACGAATTAAAATTCTAGTTTTCGCTAATGTCTAAAGCTAATATGTTTACATTTTCAAACACATCGAGTACATATTAAATGAGAAAAACATACTATACCGATTACGACTTAGATATATATGTTATTACAACCCATCGGATCGATTTACATCTATGGTGGACTATTGATGGATCGCTGGCATAAAAATCCGTGGGTCATTTTCACCTCTCTAGCCAAACCATTTCGCATGCGTTGCATCTGCACAGCAAAGTCTGCCAGAAAAAAAACACGATCCGGATTTGTTGTTTTGTTTCTTTTACTGGCTCCCCCTCGCACATAAAGTGCGACCCCCCCCCCTTACAAGTATTGGAAACAAAACGGTACCCTTGACAATATTCCCTGAATTGACTCCCGAAACAAGTAAAGCGACATTGATCACGGACGTCGGCTTTATCGTTACTTACACTGGGTTTAATAACGCCTATATACCTCGTTCAAATCTGACCCGAAACACGAGGTGTTGGGGCAAAAAGCACACCCTTTATAAAGCAATTTTAGTCTTTTTTATACCTTCGCAAATTGACCGTAATCATGTAGCTTTGCTAGCGAGATATATACCCTTTTAAAAGTATTTCAGCGTTTATGACACCCTTATTACGTTACCTTGTAAGGTGCCCACTCTTGATAAAGAGATCCTTTTAACGCTTCTTTTTTGTCGCACCGGCGGCTCCCTCGAACTCGAGGAGAAACCAAATGTGACTCTGGAAAATCGGATATGTCGCTGTTACCAACGTAGCAACTTAAATTTCGCACACGAACTAAATGTAGTCTGCGGGCACAGACTCTGATTGAAACTTTGACCAACAAGTGTACGTGTCTCCACGCAAAGACTAGCAAATGCAAAACTTGCTGTTTCAGGGCCTTCAGTACACAAGGCATGAGTATGCTGCAATTCAGACCCTTAACTCGAGTGAAAGTTTTGCACATACAGCAGACTAGATTGAATGTACCCGGTGTGGAAGCGAAAGGTAAACGCAACCCTCATTGCAGGAGTCTTTTACGAGCCCAAAAGTCTCTCCCAAATCAACTCCCGCGAAAACTCCCTAAATCAAGAAGTTGGATCACACAGCGCGTAATGGAGACGTATCGAGACGTATACTAAGGTCCTTGCGCATTCACGGGGACGTTTGGCGTCTCGGACGTCGCGAAAAACATCCCCAACATAAACGCTTTGGTCTAACCATATGGTGACGCCTTTGCGACATTTGAGAGACGTTTGAGCGACGTGTCAAGACACGTGTAAAAGCATTTTCCCTGACATTTGCTGGGGGTGTTACATGCTGAGAGACAGACGAAAGACTTTTTTAAGCATCTCGAGACGTCACAGATACATCTCCTTTGGTGGGATAATCAGGGCCTTAAGGCGATGCAAGGATGGGATCAAGAATTATATTCTTTGTTTTATGTTGCGTGATATCCTTACTAAAAATGACTCCATTTGTTAAGAAATGATGGAGTAATTAATAAAGTTTGATACTCCTCATGGTCTGCTACGTAAGTATTCTTTTAACTGTTAAATTGTATGATTAATGAGATCTGAGTATGTAGGTTTCTTGATAAAAAAAATAAAAAATCATATTTCATGCAATTTCATCCTTTCTTATTTTCAGGTGCTGGTAGCAACATTCTCCGTACCGCAATCGTTATCACACTCGACTCACAATCTAGAAATGATTTCAAAATTTTCTACGGTATTGGCAAATCTGGTTACGCTTTGGGAATGGCCGTAGTGCCTATTATCACCAACTATCTCATGGAAATATATGGTTGGCGAGGATCATTATTGCTTTTAGGAGGGTTCATGTCTCATCTCATACCGTTCGCGATGTTAGTCGATACTAGTTTAGAGAAGAAGGAAGATAAACATTCCATAGAGCACAAAGATACCAGAACTATTCACTCGACGCAAACTAAGAACTGCCAGATTTCTCGATCTGATGAGCCTCGAGACGAATGCCATCTATCTAGAAGTGATGTGGGAGGTACCAAAGATACAGAACTACAATCTTCATCGGACTCTGAGATCAATGATAAGCAAGTGCCCACGCGATGTCCTGCTATTTGGGAAAAGAATGTACATGCTATTACAGAATCTGTCTTTTACCAAGACCCCTGGCTCACTGCCTTGATTGGTGTTGTGGGTCTCTTTGGGGTAATAGATGGTGCATGGCATGCATTTTTGATTCCCCGCGCCATGGATAGAGGTATACCAACTTCAAAGGCACTTACCCTTGCATACTCCGCAGGAGCCGGTTGTTTTATTGGCCGTTGTATTAGTGGTGCTCTCCCCAATACCAAGCACTTTGGTCAGCTTGAATGGTTTATTTCCTTGCTATTGTTAAATTGGTCATCTATTCTTGTGGACGTCCTCATCTTAAATTTTAACCTCATGATAGTGACATCTTTAATTTCAGCAATGACTATCGCCGAACTAGGCATTTTGAAAGTCACCCTATGTCAAGCAAGATGTCCCCCTGATGCCTTTCCTGTCGCCCTAGCAATTGTAGAAATCATTTTTGGAACATCACAGCTGTTAGGCACATCGATCGCAGGTATATATACAGTGTATGTAAACGATCAAGTCATGGTCTAAAGTAATTTAAGTGGTATAGGTTTTTTTAATGTAAAGTGGTGATGCACCTTCATATCCAATCACATATCCAATCACCTTCCAATCACATGATCTGCTATTTTCATTCATGTATGATCATGGTGGAATCATGAGCGTTTCATATTCATGATTTTCAAGGTTTCATTTTCTTCTTGATCAGGCATATTACATGTATTAGCCGAGTATCATGCTATTCTGCTTGACTGAATGCCTGTCATGTAGATCTACTTTTTGGCGAACTTTGAAAAAAAAATCCCTAGTCGAGTTTTCACTGTGAAAACAATATCTATTACAAATTACCAATCACCAGTCCTGAATATAAAATGAAATATTAAACGAAATTTACACATAAATACAAAATAACCATAGAGCTAAGCAAATTGCAATCGATTAGGGAGGTATTCGAGCCTGCTACTTTCATTGTACCAATAAATTTCTTTCATCTTGGCGCACGACACCATAGACAAAAAGCAGTCAATTTTCGCGAGAGGATGATTTTTTTTAGGAGACTTCAGAGCATAATTTTTATTAGTCAAAATTCACACGGCGGCGTCAACATCTAAACTTATATCTTAATTAAAGTTTACTTTTCTTATGCTTCATAATTTAGAAAGTGTAGGGTAATAAAGTATCATTGATGATCTTGAATGAGGTTAAGGTCACCCGATCAAGGTCAAAGATCGCTTAACTGTTAAGGTCAATGAAATTTGACAATGTTTTGGGTATCAGCATTTAAGTTTATGAAACTTAAAAGTATATTGACCTAGTTCATGAAACTTGGACATAATGCAACAAAATATCACTGATGACCTTGCATGGATATGGGTTTTAGGTCACATAAGGGTCAAAGGTAATTTAGGGTCAGAGAATGTCGATCATGGTGGAGTATCTATTGGAATGGAATCATGATTTTGGATCTTGTTCATAAAAGTGAACTCCAACATAATTCATGGTACTCGAGTATCACTTCATCATATTACATGAGTTTCAGGTCACATGACCAAGGTCAAAGGTAATCTAGGGTCAACGAACTTATACCATGTGGTTATATTTTTCAAATGTCATAGCTTTGAAAGTAAATGGATCTACTGAATGAAACTTGGAAGTAAGGGTCATCACGTATCACTATTATAAAATTCTTTCACGAGGTTCAGGTCACATGTTCAAGGTCAGACATTCATTTAGGGTCAATGAACTAAGTGTAAATGGTAATTTTTGAAAACATTTATTCATCTTACCATTAGGTTTCTATATTGAATAATGAATGCAGGGAGTTCCATCTAATTCCCAGGGGGGCACTTACATTGACGAGTGGATACCATGCGCGACCAAAAAAAAAACACGTAAAAAGAATGTCCTTTTCACGACAGGGCACGTTACGTACGTAACGTGATAAGGGTGTCAAAACACAAAAATAATGAAAAAAAAGGGTATCTATTTCGCTAGGAAAATTACGTGTTTAGGGTCGAATTTGGGGGATGATAAAACAAAATTAAAATGTTTTAAAAAGGATGTCCTTTTTGCCCCAACACTTCGTGTTTAGAGTCCGATTTGCGCGAGGTGTAGAAGGTGGGGTCGTACTAAACCAAATGAGGTAAAGCCGACGACCGAAGGACCCGTAACAATAAATCATTCCTGTACTTGTTTAGGGTTCATTTCAGGGAATATTTGCCAAGAGTATCGTTTTGTTTCCAATACTTGTTAAGGGTAGGGTTTCACACGCCAATACTTGTTAAGGGGTGCATTTTCAGAATATGGAAATTACGTGTTTAGGGTGCTTTTCGAGACCCCATGGTCGCGCATGGTATCCACTCGTGAATGGAAGTGGCCCCCGGGATCTAATTACAAGAGTAATTATATTTGCGATATCATTTGTCAATGGTTGTAAAACGATGTAAACAACTTACTAGATATCAATAGTTACGATAAAGCTTTACAAATCATATATTTTTGTATTTACTTCTCTTTATTATTGTATCTTTACAGGATATCTTGCTTATGCATTTGCTGACTTCAACGCATCTTTTATCTACCTGTTGGTTGTCGAAACATGCATATTCATTGTGATGGTCATTTTAAGATGCACGAAGCAGCGGACTGAGAATGCAGCAAAAGAAAAGCAATAGAGTCCGTCTGGGCAATAACTGCATTTCTCTCCTTTAAGATTTCCTTTATTTGTTTCGTATCTGTCTCCATGAAATACGTGAGTGTTACTCTGTATTACAAGTAAATAGCTTATTAATTCTTTGATTCATATTATGATTTTTATTGACCAATTAAAGATTAAAAACAGATTTCCTAAAATTTGAGTCCATTTGATAAATTTGTATTTGATTTATCTTACTATTTGGGGTGGATATCTCGTGCCTATCTAAAGGACGGCCTTCGACTTGACGCCTCTGAGTCCACATTATTCGTCAGATTGTAAACATTGAAAAGTGTAGAGAATAGCTGACTATAGTGAATGGCTAATTTTTAATAAATTGATTTCAAATGTAAAGAAAGCACAGTTTATGATTTTTATTAACAAGAAAATTGATTATAACGATGTATATATGCAAATATAAAAGTTGTATACAATCTCTAAAATTCATTGGTACTCTTATTGATTCCAAATCAAATTGGCATGAACATTATTAGCGAGGTCTGTAAAAAAAGTTTCAAAGTGTTTAGGCGTTTCATATAAATTAAGATGTTTTGATAGAAACATTTTTATTCATGATATATAATGCTATTGTTACCCCGCACCCAATTTTTTGCAATGTTGCTTGGGCATCTTCCACCAACTACTCAATGTAAAGATGATTTCGATTGCAGAAAAATAAACAGTTCGCATTGTCTTTCATGGCAGTTTTCTAGCCCATATTATATCACCTATAAATTGTTAAATATATACGATTTGGATATTTTTAATGCAGCTATTTTAATGTATTTAATATCTAAAAATGTACCAATATGTCTCATGCATAAGTTTACTCCGATTTCTGAAATAACATCTTGTGACATGCGAAACCAGAAGAAATGAAATCGAGTCCTTTCAAAAGAATTATAAGAAACTGCTGTTACATTATCGCACGTAAATTATCAGGCTCATTTTGATCTTTGTTGTATTTTGTTATGTCTGTTTAGGGTTTGGAAGGTTTTGTTAATCGCTTAATATATTTTATATGTATCACCTTGTTATTCATATGAAATATGCTTTTTTTGTATATACTTGGTTTTAATTGTTTGCATCATTGGTAGCAGCATTTCATAATGCTTCAATGTTCTTCCGAGCTGTCTCCACATTCTATTTTATTGTATACATATTTTTACCTTGTAATTGTTTTTTTTTATTTTGAATGAAATTGAAATTGAATTGAACTATATTGGTATTATAGAATGCCATGTATATCAATCTAATTGTAAATGCTTTCAGTAGCAGCAGAATTTTAAGTTATGCCTAAAGGCCGCCGAATACACTAATGGCCAGTGTCCATTTCAATCTCAAGTAGATATGAAAACAATGAGACGATAAATAGATTTTTGTGTTTAAATATGTGGCGCTCTATAAAACTATACTTGGATTAAATATTCGTTATTCATAATAAAATGAAGATTTTTAATAATTTTCAGTTATGATCTTAACTAGCCTACGGGCTACTATTTACAATCTTGTAGTGTCGTTAGTTTGGGATCCAACGCTGCTTAAATTAATTAGAATTACTTTTTACTGGCGATATAATCTGATCCAAACCAAATTGATTACCACAGGCGTAGGACCCAGCCCTCAAAAATTGAAGTGATGGGACCGGACATCGAGTATGGAGCGAAATGTCTAAGGAACTGTGCGCGACCGAAGCGATTGAGCCAAACATTGTGTTTAATACACCAATATGTTTTTTTGACAGATTATGACATATTATCCAGAAAATATAATATTTCCTCCTCTTCCTTTACTTTTCTTTCTTCTAACTTCATTTATTTATCGTGAAATTTGTTTAGTGGTTAACGGCACCAAGAACCTCATGCAGCAGTATTCATTACTGAACATAATAAAATGTAGATATTTCAAAGTCGTTTTCCGCCTCAGAGTCTTTGTTTTTATCAACCCCCCCCCAAAAAGTATGATCTCCGCCACCTAAATAATAAGTATCTAAATGATACTGGATGATAGGCCCAGTGATACGACAAACATTTCGAAGTGAATATCTCTATTTCGTGATAATTTTCAAAACTAAGTTACATTGCAAATTCTGATGATCAAGTTCAATCCTCAGATGAATGTTACTATACTCAGTATTCCCATTCATTTGAAATGAATAAACTGATGTTTTTTGGTATTATTTCATTTCAATTTAATTAAACATCTATTTCATTCCAATTGACATTTAATCAATTTTGATGTACAATATACACATAAATAATACCACTAATATAGTAGAGAACAATGAATGTTAAACACAGTGTATAAATTGTACATGGAAAATGCCTAAAAACCCAGAAAGCGGCTTTTCATTTTTATTGATCTCCTGCAAATTGAGGAGATTTTGGCTCAAAATACTATCGTGGTATATTAAAGCCTATTTTACAGGAAGCTGTAAAAAGTTACTTCACCAATTTTCGTACTTGACCTGATTTTGGAAATATCGTCTTTTGGCATCACCATTGGAGCAAAGTGGCATTTTTGCTGTATCGGAAACAGCGGAAAAAGCTTTTTGCCTCAATGGGGGCTTCAAATGGCAGCTTTTCCTATACATAGGCAAAATACGAAAAAAGGGGTGGGTAACTGTGGCAGGTCCCTGAGGGGGATAGGCTTCTATTTCTTAGCTCTTATGCAGCTGACAGAGAAAATCCTACTACCCCCCCCCCCCTCCAAGTGATTTCATGACCATAAAAGTGGCTTTACTTTACTCCACTAAAAGTGGAGCGTTGTGGCCCAGTGGATTAGTCCACCTGATCCACAAAATATCCACTAAAACACCAAGGATCGTTACAAGAAGTATCCATGGTGGTAACAGCTATATAGACGATAACCGTCACTGTTGCCTACTTCCATGGTAGATTCACGGATACTGTCTCGATATTCGCTGATACCCACGTCTCTGTAGTGTACACCACCGCTGGTGGTTATCGTGTGGGAGCATCGAAGTGGGTAGCTTGCTTGCTCATGGACGTACGCGACGAAATCCCGCGAATGCTGCCAGCGCAAATCGTAAGCGCTACATGCCCGGCCGGCTGGCGGGCGTGGTGTAGAGAATGAGGACATTGTCGGCGGACGTCACTTGCGATGGACAATGCAAAGGATATTTTTTTATATCTGATGGCTGTCTTGACTGCTGGGATGATGTAACTGAACAGGTACCGGTACTTATGTCCGAAGTTATGACGCAGGTGTGTAAAAGAGATATAGATTTATTGTACTTTATAAATGACCTAAACGGTAGATCTACGTCAATTATCTACAGTTAGGCACTACCTGGCCAGGCCAGTCTAGCTAGCCTAATCATGTTATTGTCTGTAGTCCATAGTTAGGCATATGCGTCAGCCTAGTACAGTTTGTTGTGCTGGCGGGTCGTTCCTTTGCCAAAATAGTTAGGCAGATATAGTGAAGCACCAACTCGGTGTCGATCTTGACGACCACCTTTTCTGTATACTATTTCTAAGCAGCATGTACCGTATTTGCGAAAATAGAGCTGAACAACCATGACAACCATGACAACTACTTATAGCCTAGAATGACTAGATACATGTAAGTTGATTTTATTTAATGCGACAATTTCATGCGAGTTAACATTAATGTAGTGGCTAGTGGGCAATCCTGTATTTTAGGGGTCTAAATTATTTTAGGTTGCTAACTTCAGTTCATGCAACAGCTCCAAGACCGTTGTTAACGGTAGTTCAGTAGTGCGTACGTACGTGCCGGGTATGGCGGGCTGTTTATTATTTCGTCATTGCATACCCCCCAGGCTCGGCCATGACTAGTCCCGGGTCACGTGACACCCCGACGGCTTTAGGTATACCGTTATTCTATACCACCCCCCCCCCCCGGCCCCTATATATATCGCATGATACCCCATTGGTAAATACAACTTTACATCTACAACATAGGCGACTGGCGTGTAGCTGTATACTAGTCCTATGATAATGGCATTAACGGCCCGCCATACCCGGCACGTACGTACACACTACTTAACTACCATTAACAACGGTCTTGGAGCTGTTGCCTGAAGTTAGCAACCTAAAATAATTTAGACCCCTAAAATACAGGATTGCCGGCTAGCGTAGGACAGCTGGCAGCCGTCTTCTGTTTTTTTTTTACATTATTTTTTTTAAATTTCTCCTCGTAGTCGTACACAGACGGCTTGCTATTGTGCAGCCACCATTAGGGGTTAACAATGCGAAATCCCTCCGTCCGGGCTTGTTGAATTTTGTCTTTATTTCATAAAAATATTTTTATATAAGAACTAAAGAAGAACTTGTCCAGAAAATAGAGCTTATCCCCGGGGGGGGGGGCACTCAGTATATAATGCATAGTGGGTATGTGCCGCGGAGGGGACCCCCATTTTCACACTCAAATTTCCGTTCCAAGGCATAGCCAGGGCTCGACATTAGCAGTGGCCCGGGGCAACCAAAAATGAGAGTCGGGCCACCAAAATTTTGTTAAAGCCAACATTTGGTCGCCCGGTTGGGCTACCAAAGTTTTGATAAATTTTAATGTTTTCTATTGTTTTAGGGCCACCAAAAATATGAAATTGATGATTTTGGTAGATTGTTTGGGCCACTAAGAAAAAAAGTTAGTGTGGAGCCTTGGCCATAGCATTTTTGTCTTATTGAGAAAAAGAACAGAGAAAGCCGCTCCAAGGCATAGCATTTTCTTCTTATCATGAAAAGGGAAGAAAGAAATCCGCTCCAAAGCTTTGCATATTTTCCGTTACGGTCGCATTGATCTGCTACAATGAGTCGCAATTTTGGTAAAAAGCGGCCGCTGAGCAATGTCCGACCATTGCCAATGTGCTAGCGCACCCGGCACCCGTGCTGCCATGCTAGCTGCATGCACGTATGCCCGTTCCATAGGGATGCATATACGCACTCACATGCAGGCGACCCGTTCCAAGGACCCCCGTTTTCACAAACAATTGTAGTTCCGAAGCCCGTTCCGAGGACCCTCCTTTTTACAATTAGCTCGCTCCAAGGCCCCCGTTTTTTGTCTCGCCCGCGGCACACCCCCACCACCCATTTGGTCGAGTGCCCCCCCGGAGCTTATCATTCCGTTTAGGCCTGATCGAAACGCACCAAAACAGGAAAAAAGGGGGAAAAGAACAGTGACTTATTTCGGCAGTCACGCAACTCCCACTGCCTGGTTAATATCCGGACTTAATAACCATATAGCCATGGAGTCCCTGTAGAGATCGAGTTATAACTTCAGTCTCTGTATTTTGATGAGTGGAGCCAACTGAGTTCAGCAGAACAACCAACATAACAGACCAAAGCTTTTGGTCTAACTTTAAAGTTTAACATGATTAACGGATATTGTTAGTAATATCATTAACGTTAGTGTTTTAAAGTATAGCTTTCTTCACTAATTTTATAGCCGATTCTTTCTTGTTGCGTTGGCAATATGTTTTGGTTCTTCCAAGTCATTTCTCGGGCAGCGGGATGGTTCACAAAGTTTGGGGGGCTGACCATTCAAAAAATCACAATCATATATGGTCATTTTTTACGTTTTTTCCAAGACTACAAAAAAGTAGGGGCGGGAGGGATCTGCCCAGCCCCCCTTCACCACCTCCCCCCACTTCTGCTGCCCCTGACTCTGATGACACCATGTCATGAATAATGGTCTCACTACTTCTACTGCGAGCTCCAGAACATGATTTGACGACAGATATTTGTTCTAAAGCCATTTCCTGTCAGATTGCAGCTGGGTTCTGGGCTAAAACAATTGTACCTTTTTATCCCATTTTTTCTCGAGAATCGAGGCTTATTGTTCCAACATACGTATGAAAACTTTGCAAGCTCCCCCGGCTGCAGGCCCTGGTTGTAATACGCAATGATTTTAATACGCGCAGCAAGGTGGTCAGTTTCAAAAGAGTTTAGTATCTGAAGGCCTCACTTTATACAAGACGGTACACCTTTTTTTAAACGCTCGATTTCACTAATGGGGGAAGGGCATCTAACCGGGGGGGATACTTAGTTTTGGTTTGGATGGGGGTGTGGGGCTGAAGGTTCAAAACCCATACCCATATTATGGTTCCCATACTTACAGGTCATTTGGCTAAAAAGGTACCTATCGTTGAGGATTTAGTAAAATTTGACAAGCAAAAAAAAGTTAAAACACAAAACTGGAGGAGAATATGGACCCATGTTTAAGGCCAGAATGTAATAATTGGATCGAGCCATATGGATTATCCAGCATAAAACCATGTACCCCATTCCAGCAGCACATCCCTGTATCCTTATGTTGTATCTCCCCCCCCCCTCCCACCGGTGCCCAACAGTGTTGAGTTAAGTATGGCAAGTTCCCCCTTATCTGCGCGATTATAGTAAAAGAAGATATGCAACAAACACAAAATTTGGCACATGCTTTAGGGGCTGGTGGGTTTCAGTCCCCACACTTTTCCAATACCATTTACAAAAATGTAAAAATTACCATCTAATGATTTTTTTTGCATGGTCTCCCCCCCCCCCCCCCATTTCAAAACCGTTCCTCGGCCCTTCTACAATTTATAATCATATGGGGGAAAATGAGAACGGGAGCTCATAACTTAGCGGGAGGGCACATCAATTATGGATAATTCCTCCTTTTTCCCAGAAACCTCTATGAAAGTAAAATCTCTAATTTTGGGAATAAAAATTGAATGTAGGCTATAAATCCTCTATTGCTTCACCTCCCCCCCCCATCATTTCACAACCCAAAATAGCGATGTGCAAATGTATATTTCAGTCTACCGACTCAATGTTGTAGGGCGCTCTTCTCAGACAATTCATTACACTCTATATTAACTGTCCAGTCTTCCCCTTGTTCTGTCTTTATTTCACTCTCTTTGTTATTTGCTTGGTATCTTCTGTGTCTGTGAGGTGAAAAGTGAACTGATCTGATATGACTACATTTCTTGAAGACCAAAGTATTCTAAAACATTAAAACAAATTGTTTAAAGGGATGAATTCCCCTTAGTGATTAAATTTCCAAGTTTATTACTTAATATTCATCATGATTTCATATTTCTTTTTATCTTTGCAGAATTTTCATGGAATCTGGAGGATTTGTCTTCTTTGACCTTGTGAGATCCAGAGGATTGCATCTGACTTTCCTTCTATCAAAATAGTATGCTGTCAGTGTTCATGTTCCCAAGGTCTTATGAAGGGATTTATCATTATTGTTTGTCACTGTTTCGTCTTGATAATTAATGATAATTGAATTATGAAAAAAATCAGAAGAAAAAGAAAAGATGTGGATTTTGTATAAAGGGAGTAGATTTGTAAGATATGCTCTTTTCACAGACAACCTAAAAAAAAACTCAATAAGAATATTGAACATGAAGATATTCAATGAAGTTCTCTTATTCAAACACTTATCTTCAAAATTTTGTTTTTGGTGTGTAGGGCCTACATGTGGGGATCCATGATTAAAAAATTTGACCAGGAAAAAAAAGCTTTCACCACAAAATTAAGGACATTCCATCCACAAAAAAAAATTTGACAAGAATGAGAAAAAAGGTCCTCACTTTCATTACGGGGGGGGAGGGGGGCACACTTGTGTTTAACAGCATATTGACATTGCAAATTTTAATTGGGCCTCTCAAAGGGGGGGGGGGGGATTCACCAGCTGTGCTTAAGACTAAGCCATTCCATGTAATCACAGCTCAGTATACAGTCACGATGTCCTTGGCGTGTGGGGGTGGGGCACAATGGCACTCTTCAAAGTGTTTTGGGCAAGGAAATAAAATGAAAGAAGGAAAAATATATCTTCAAATCAGTTTTACTAGCTAAATTCCATTTGTTCAACATGAGAAAGGTCTACTTTTATTTGCATTTCAAAGTTCTGCGCAATTCACTTTTCAGTAACTTCAAAAGTAAGTAGTGCTCACTCAAGCAGAAATATTTTTCAACAGTTATATCATTTGCTTAAATGGATCTGCATGTACCAATGTTAACATTTGGAAAAATCTTCAGAAATGTACAATCTCAGAGAAGTTCATAGATAAGTTGGCCAGTTTGGATGTATAATAGACCTTGTACCAAGCTACAAAATAAGGCTATTAAACGGGAATGAAACCTTTGGAATAAGTAGGCTTGTGTCGAAACAGAAAAATCAACGAAACAGATCAATGAAACTTTGAAAAAAATCGGACAAACAATGAGAAAGTTATGAGCATTTGAATATTGAAATCACTAATGCTATGGAGATAATCCTATTGGCAATGCGACAAGGATGTGTGATGTCACATGTTAACAACTTTCCCTTTGATGGACTATAAAATACACCCAAAATGTATCTTTTTGCTTTTTCCTATGATGATGCAAACTTTTTATCCAGGACGTATTCTTTAAAAATCTGTATTACATACCCCCCTACAAAAAGAAGACATGATCTACTGATAGATGTGAGAAAAGAGGCAATTTTAATTGAAATATATACTAAAGGTGCCATGAGCCTAATTATATCAGGAGGGCTCAAGATATTCGTTCGACCCAACCCATTCAAATTTTTTTCATTTTGATGTTGCTGATTGACAAAACTGTATGAATATGATTTAAAATCTAACACTGATTCTAGAAATGGTAACTACTGAACTTCCTTCACCCAAACTGGGAAGATAAAAAAGTGACTTGGAACTATTTTTTTGACTGGTGGACTAATTAGGGCTATTTTACTGTTTGAGTCGATGAATTTGATCCATTCATAGTTATCTTCATAAATGGCAATTTATTTTCAAAATGAGCTGGCTACGCTACCCTTTCCTGGTCAGATATGGAATGCCAGATATATATCCTATCCAAAGGTAGTAAACATTCCACCCCCTAATTTCACATTTATTTTTTATGAATTTTTCAAAAGTGCCATTTTAATACACAAGTCTGTGGGGAATGTTTTACGTGCGTGACACCTATACTAAAGTAATGGGGAGAGTTGTTCACAAGTGACATCACACATCTTTGTCGCATTGCCAATGTGAGGATCTCCATAGCATTAGTGATTGCAATATTCAAATGCTCATAACCACATTATTTGTCCAATTTTTCTCAAAATTTTGTTGATTTGTTTAATTTTTCTGTTTTCACCCAAGCTATCTGTTATGTTCCTAGTATATTTGAGATATTTCTACTAGAATATATCACGCTTAAATAATACACTTGTCCACTCAATGATTGCATTTACAAGACTGGTTTACTCAGGGCCACATCAGCATCTTAACATGCAGTATCTACACATACCCTTTTTAGACAGGCTAAAATTTCCTTAACCCCGTACTATTGGTGGGGCTAAATGGCAATTTAGCCCCACCTATAGTACGGGGTTAAGCTTAGCCCACTTTCGTTTTACACAGCGTTTTTGCAAAGTGGGCTAACCCCACCTATAGTACGGGATTATTTGGCCCTGCAAAAAAGCAGGGTTATCCCACCAATTGCGGTGCTAAGAGCAATAGTACGGGGTTAAGATCGCATGTGTAAAACGAAAGTGGGCTAAGCTTAACCCCTTACTATAGGTGGGGCTAAATGGCAATTTGGCCCCACCTATAGTACGGGGTTAAGGAAATTGTAGCGTGTGTAATAAGTGTACGAGTGAAGTACTTGTACTACAAATGATCGACAAATCCACTAGTCCGGGGTTAGCGAGTTTCGTGTGTAAAAAGCAAGCATTCCTTATCCGGGGTAAGCAATAACAATTTGGCATGTGTGAAAAGGAAAAAAAATAGTACTGGGTTAAGTATAGTACGGGGTTAGCGATAGTCCGGGGTTAAGAAAATCCTGTGTAAAAAGGGCAACAGTGTACTATACAGGTGAATATAAAGAGTTCTTTGTCTGGGGAGATGGAAAGTAGAGAAGCAGTAGAAGTGAAAGATAAGAGAAAGTATAGTCTTAGAAATCAGACCTCCGTAAGGTGAATATCTCACATCTCCCTTCTATTATTGTTTCTCTCCAAATTTGATATCTTCATTTAAATCAGTTCAGTGTCCATGTATTTATAAACAATTTTATTCAGTTCATTGTTAAACAAGGTTGACTCCAGTCAGTTTGGTTACATTCTTCGCTTGTTTTCCCCAACCTGCAGTCTGTGTGCCACTGGTGACCATTCATAAAGCTGCACTGGACAATTTACATTATTCTTTACATGCTTGTAAAAAAATCATGTAAATTATACATAAAAGCAGAGGCCTGCTTATTTAGGAAGTTATATACCATCTACAATTACGATATCATATTAAGTATGTGCATTTAGTTATTGTTTTTTAAAGAATATAAAAGGTTAAAAAAGGAATTATATAAGGGAAGAAAACCGTAGTTAATGTCTTCAGTTTTGATGAAAAGATTATTGTTTTAAATGATTAAAGGCATGTGAAAACAGATACAAGATAAAAAAAACCCAATGAAAGTATGTTATGAAAGAAGAAAATCATGATATTCTATACATGCTAAAGTAATCAATGGTTGAAAAAAGACCCAGTTTTGTGCTTTACACTTTAACATCTGTATATTATAACCATCTGCAATTAAATTAAAGCTGCACTGGACAATTTACATTATTCTTTACATGCTTGTAAAAAAATCATGTAAATTATACATAAAAGTAGTGGCCTGCTTATTTAGGAAGTTATATACCATCTACAGTTGCGATATCATATTTAGTATACACATTTAGTTATTATGTTTTTTAAGAATGTAAAAGGTAAAAGAATTATATAAAGGAAGAAAACAGTAGCTAATGTCTTAAGTTTTGATGAAAAGATTATTGTTTTAAATGATTAAAGTCATATGAAAACAGATGCAAGATAAAAAGTACATTAAACGTAAATATGAAAGAAGAAAATCCTGATATTGTATACATGCTATGATTATGTCTCTAGTCAATGCATATATCGAAGAGATGGTTCAAATGACAAGAAAATATACATTCATACATAAAAAAGAATTAACACAGGGAATTTTCCCCCTGTTAATTCATATGCCTTTAGCCATTCGATATTTATATTTTTTCGGTGACTTATGGACAAAGTAAGCCCTTAAAATGGAAGAAAATATAAACATGAGAAAGTTATAAAACCAATTAAAAAAATTATGTGTGCTAAATTGTGTAATTAGATGCACAATGGCAAAATTGAATGCTCTAACATAGCTCTAGGGGGTTTCACGGGCGAACTTGGTTGCACTATGTACAAATTCGTATGCCGAATGGCGGATTTGGTTGCTCTAAAGTGATTATGAATGCCAAATTGCCATAGTTATACTTCTTAGCATAATTTACCTCCTCATTCATTCAGTTCTGACCTTTAATTGTTATTGTATGATAAAGTTAGATAGTTGAAATTGCAGTTAAAGAGAAATTCCAGTAGTTGCAGTAAACGCTGATTTCATGAGAAAGTCTGTAAAACAAGGCTTAATTGTCAGTATATCAACAAGGATCTAGATTTGGTACAGTTACGTTAACTGAACTTTGTGAAATCTTGAAATCTACGCTAATAAATGTTCACACCGAAGATCCCCAACACAGATAAGCGCACGTGGGACAATGTATAATTATTGCTTAGGGCGTCGGGCCCGACGCTCTACCCGAATCCTGTAATTATTTGCTGATTTCTCAGCAATTACACAATTTCTTCCAGAATCCTTTGGCACATGCGTTTTATTTATACAAATAGACACTTTGGTGGTCATTTCATTGGATTCTGTACAAACTCATTTTTATATTGTTACCAAAACTAGTATTTACCTTTAAAGGTATGTGTTTCTCTAATCATCCCCAACTTTGCCATTACCTAATGATTAACTAAAATGTTGGCATCCTTCATTTGTCATGAAAGCCATTTCTTTTATATATTATGTATATAGTGTCTGCCTCCATATCCTTTTCATTACTGTGCAACAGTTAAAAAATGACATGGTATAAATAATTAGTGATTGATGTCATGTGAATTTGATGAAAAGGTACATGAATTTGCTGATGCACTAATAGCTAAAGCTTTTAAAATCAAATGCACACAAATATGCAAAATTTTACTACACTCTGCTTGCGTGAGTGGCTGTATATCATGTGTAATAGAAAACAAAAGTTCAACAAATGATAATACACACCTTTAATTCTTTGAACTTAAAAAAATAAGCATATAAGCTAAAACCCTGTAATATTATTGTTGTAAGTATTTTTAGCAAAATTCTTAATTGACCATGCATTGTTCCAACTTACCCTATAATGGGGTACTAGTAAACTGGAACACGTGAGATGGTCTTGTTCAAGGTGGATTTTTTGTTCAGTAACCAAACGAGTTAAAGCAATTTATTGGGTATATTTGTAGCTCTTCAATATATGCTTTAAACTTGTATATTGATTGTTTCTTAAATAAAATCTATTTGCATTTAACAGCCATTTTTGTCAAAAATGTTCCATGTAACCCTACTCATTCCTGTTTTATCTCAATTTAAAAAAAAGTGGGCTCACAAATAAGTTAGTCAATGCCTTTAATCATAATTTGTGATAAAGAACGCAAAAATTCCGAGTTTATATTTCCTGGAACGCTTTGCATGTATCTACAGTATGAGTATACGCATAGAATGGAGCATTGTGAACCAATCAAGTACTGTCCAATTCTGAATGTAATAAATGGAACATTGTAAATTTTACATAATTATTGATGTTGGTTTTTATTTTGTTTTTTCATCTGATTTATAAAACTAAGGATTTTTCATTACATCTTATTTGGAGGAAAATAATAATGTGCTGTCACGTGTATCTGTTTTAGGGAATTTCCTTTGTCAAAATTTGTTTCTCATCATTTTCTCAAAAAAAAAATCCAACAGTCGGCATCAATAATCTGACAAGCAAGGAAAAAAAATAAATAAAAAATAATCCTCCCCAACCATTGCATCTAAGAACTCTACATTCATCAATTTAGGGCTATTTACTCCCCCTCCCCACGCCCCAGTGTGCAAATGCACTGGTATGTTAGCAAACCAAGAAACTACATTTGATAAATTAAAAAATCATGAAAAAGGTAATCCAAGCAACCCAACCACGGGATCACATTTTGTTAGGTATTGACGGATCACAGAAAATGTATAGAAAAAATCTAGCTAATCACAGTGGGTGGTTTGGGTGTTGATGTTGGAATTTGGATTGCTTCCCCTAGCTCCAAAACCTATTCTGAGTTTGTGAAACTGATCCACAACACATTATTGATACCTGAACAACTAGTGAGTGACTTTTCAGGGCCTTCTTTATTTATTTTATGTTTGGTGTTATACTCTTGTAAAAACACAAACAATAGGTCGACACTGAACTAGAAATCCCAGCTTGTGTGTATGGGTTTGTGTGAGGGTGTGTGTGTGGGGGGGGGTAGATATAAAGAATATGGTAGAACCCAGAGTGACAATTTGTCTACTCTCTTATTAAATTTTGCATGTGTACCAATAATATCTCAAGCTACGAGTAGTATTTGCATGGAAAAGTGAGTAAAGGATTCCGACATTGGTCTAAATCCTAACCATATAAAAAGGTCTATTCTATTTAAAAAGGTGGGAAACGATTGCTACCCGCTAGGGGAATGATAAGAACTTCTTTGTATATATAACATTTTTTTTGCAAGTATTTTGACAAAAAACTTTGTCTTTTATACATGAAGCAACTTAGTCCGATAACAAAATTTATAGGAATTTCTTCATTTTTCTAGTAGGAATGTTGGTTTCCCAGTACTTCCAAATCCAATCCCTTCCCGCCATTTTCCGATACCCCTAATGAAGGGCGGATCCAGGATTATCCAGGGGGCACATTTTTCCCCGAGGATAAATTTGACAAGCAATAACAAATTTAAATAAAGGTCTTGTCTTTAACAAGCCAGGGGGCACCCTTTTGTTTTAACTTTTTCCGACATTAAAAATAGCTATGATGACCCCATCCATGAATTAACTGTTTTCACCATATAAAAGTATCTATGATGACCCCCTCCCTGAATTAAATTTTTCCACCATATAAAAAAACAACTATAAAGACCCCCTTCTTGAATAAGTGTTTGCACCATATACAATATCTATAATGACCACCCTTCCTGTAATAACTTTTTGTCACCATACAAAAAACAGTTATGATGACCCATCCCTGAATGAACCTTTTCCATTATATAAAAAATATCTATGATGACCCCATCCCTGAATTAACTTTTTTCACCATATAAAAAACAACTATGATGATCCCCTCCCTAAATTAACCCTTTCCACCATAATAAAAACAAATATGATGACCCCATCCCTGAATTAACTTTTTTCACCATATAAAAAAAAACTATGATGACCCCCCTCCCTGGATTAACTTTTTCGACATATTAAAAACAACTATAATGGCCCCTCCCTGAATTAACTGTTTCCACCATATGAAAAATATCCATGTATCCTCCCTGAACAACTTTTTCGACCATATAAAAATAACTATGATGAACCCCTCCCTTAATAAACCTTTTCTATCATATAAAAAATATCTATGACCCCATCCATGAATTAACTATTTCCACCATATGAAAACTATCTATGATGACCCCCTCCCTGAATTAACTTTTTCCACCATATAAAAACAACTATGATGACCCCCTACCTGAATTAACTTTTTCCACCATATAAAAACAACTATGATGACCCCCTCCCTGAATTAACTTTTTCCACCATATAAAAAATATCTATGATGACCCCCTCCCTGAATTAACTTTTTCCACCATATAAAAAACAACTATGATGACCCCCTCCCTAAATTAACTTTTTCCACCATATAAAAAACAACTATGATGACCCCCTCCCTGAATTAACTTTTTCCACCATATAAAAAACAACTATGATGATCCCCTCCCTGAATTAACTTTTTCCACCATATAAATACAACTATAATAACCCCTCCCTGAATGAACTGTTTCCACCATATAAACACAACTATGATGACCCCCTCCCTGAATTAACTTTTTTCACCATATAAAAAACAACTATGATGATCCCCTCCCTGAATTAACTTTTTCCACCATATAAAACAACTATGATGACCCCCTCCCTGAATTATTTTTCTCCCCTGAATCAACCTTTTCCACCACATAATTAACAACTATGATGATCCCCTCCCTAAATTAACCTTTTCCACCATATTAAAAAAAAACTATAATGACCCCTCCCTGAATTAACTTTTTCACCTGGAGTAATTTTTTCACCATATAAAAAACAACTATGATGATCCCCTCCCTGAATTAACCTTTTCCTTCGTATTGAAAAAAAACTATAACCTCCTCCTTAATTAACTTTTTCCCCTGAATTATTATTTTTTTCAACATATAAAAAATATCAATGATGACCCCTTCCATGAATTAACTTTTTCCACCATATAAAAAATATCTATGATGACCCCCTCCCTGGATTAACTTTTTCCGACAAATGAAATATATCTATGACCTCCTCCTTCAACAACTTTTTCGACCATATAAAAACAACTATAATAACCCCTCCCTGAATGAACTGTTTCCACCATATAAAAACAACTATGATGATCCCCTCCCTGAATTAATATTTTCCACCATATAAAACAACTATGATGACCCCCTCCCTGAATTAACCTTTTCCACCATATAACAAACAACTATGATGATCCCCTCCCTAAATTAACCCTTTCCACCATATAAAAAATATCTATGATGACCCCCTCCCTGAATTAACTTTTTCCACCATATAAAAAATATCTATGATGACCCATCCCTGAATTAACTGTTTTCACCATATAAAAAATATCTATGACGACCCCCTCCCTGAATTAACTTTTTCGCCTGAATTAATTTTTCACGATATAAAAAACAATTATGATGATCCCCTCCCTGAATTAACCTTTTCCTTAATATTAAAAAAAACTATAATGACCCCCTCCCTGAATTAACTTTTTCCCCTGAATTAATTTTTTTCAACATATAAAAAATATCAATGATGACCCCTTCCGTGACTTAACTTTTTCCACCATATAAAAAACAACTATGATGATCCCCCCTGAATTAACTTTTTCCACCATATAAAACAACTATGATGACCCCTCCCTGAATTAACCTTTTCCACCATATAAAAAACAACTATGATGATCCCCTCCCTAAATTAACCCTTTCCACCATATAAAAAATATCTATGATGACCCCCTCCCTGAATTAACTTTTTCGCCTGAATTAATTTTTCACGATATAAAAAACAATTATGATGATCCCCTCCCTGAATTAACCTTTTCCTTAATATTAAAAAAAACTATAATGACCCCCTCCCTGAATTAACTTTTTCCCCTGAATTAATTTTTTTCAACATATAAAAAATATCAATGATGACCCCTTCCGTGAATTAACTTTTTCCACCATATAAAAAATATCTATGATGACCCCTCCCTGGATTAACTTTTTCCGACAAATGAAAAATTTCCATGACCTCCCAAAGTAACTTTTTCGACCATATAAAAAACAACTATGATGATCCCCTTCCTGAATTAACTTTTTCCACCATATAAAAAACAACTGCGATGACCCCTCCGTGAATTAACTTTTTCCACCATATAAAAAACAACTATGATGATCCCCCCTGAATTAACTTTTTCCACCATATAAAACAACTATGATGACCCCTCCCTGAATTAACCTTTTCCACCATATAACAAACAACTATGATGATCCCCTCCCTAAATTAACCCTTTCCACCATATAAAAGATATCTATGATGACCCCCTCCCTGAATTAACTTTTTCCACCATATAAAAAATATCTATGATGACCCATCCCTGAATTAACTGTTTTCACCATATAAAAAATATCAATGATGACACCTTCCGTGAATTAACTTTTTCCACCATATAAAAAATATCTATGGTGACCCCCTTCCTGGATTAACTTTTTCCGACAAATGAAAAATATCTATGACCTCCTCCTTGAACAACTTTTTCGACCATATAAAAAACAACTATGATGATCCCCTCCCTGAATTATCTTTTTCCACCATATAAAAAACAACTACGATGACCCTCCGTGAATTAACCTTTTCCACCAGATAAAAAACAACTATGATGATCCCCTCCCCGAATTAACTTTTTCCACCATATAAAACAACTATGATGACCCCCTCCCTGAATTAACCTTTTCCACCATATAACAAACAACTATGATGATCCCCTCCCTAAATTAACCCTTTCCACCATATAAAAAATATCTATGATGACCCCCTCCCTGAATTAACTTTTTCCACCATATAAAAAATATCTATGATGACCCATCCCTGAATTAACTTTTTCCACCATATAAAAAATATCTATGATGACCCCCTCCCTGAATTAACTTTTTCCACCATATAAAAAACAACTATGATGATCCCCTCCCTAAATTAACCTTTTCCACCATATAAAAAATATTTATGACGACCCCCTCCTGAATTAACTTTTTCGCCTGAATTAATTTTTTTCAACATATAAAAAATATCAATGATGACCCCTTCCGTGAATTAACTTTTTCCACCATATAAAAAATATCTATGATGACCCCTCCCTGGATTAACTTTTTCCGACAAATGAAAAATTTCCATGACCTCCCAAAGTAACTTTTTCGACCATATAAAAAACAACTATGATGATCCCCTTCCTGAATTAACTTTTTCCACCATATAAAAAACAACTGCGATGACCCCTCCGTGAATTAACTTTTTCCACCATATAAAAAACAACTATGATGATCCCCCCTGAATTAACTTTTTCCACCATATAAAACAACTATGATGACCCCTCCCTGAATTAACCTTTTCCACCATATAACAAACAACTATGATGATCCCCTCCCTAAATTAACCCTTTCCACCATATAAAAGATATCTATGATGACCCCCTCCCTGAATTAACTTTTTCCACCATATAAAAAATATCTATGATGACCCATCCCTGAATTAACTGTTTTCACCATATAAAAAATATCAATGATGACACCTTCCGTGAATTAACTTTTTCCACCATATAAAAAATATCTATGGTGACCCCCTTCCTGGATTAACTTTTTCCGACAAATGAAAAATATCTATGACCTCCTCCTTGAACAACTTTTTCGACCATATAAAAAACAACTATGATGATCCCCTCCCTGAATTATCTTTTTCCACCATATAAAAAACAACTACGATGACCCTCCGTGAATTAACCTTTTCCACCATATAAAAAACAACTATGATGATCCCCTCCCCGAATTAACTTTTTCCACCATATAAAACAACTATGATGACCCCCTCCCTGAATTAACCTTTTCCACCATATAACAAACAACTATGATGATCCCCTCCCTAAATTAACCCTTTCCACCATATAAAAAATATCTATGATGACCCCCTCCCTGAATTAACTTTTTCCACCATATAAAAAATATCTATGATGACCCATCCCTGAATTAACTTTTTCCACCATATAAAAAATATCTATGATGACCCCCTCCCTGAATTAACCTTTTCCACCATATAAAAAACAACTATGATGATCCCCTCCCTAAATTAACTCTTTCCACCATACAAAAAATATTTATGACGACCCCCTCCTGAATTAACTTTTTCGCCTGAATTAATTTTTTACGATATAAAAAACAATTATGATGATCCCCTCCCTGAATTAACATTTTCCTTAATATTAAAAAAAACTATAATGACCCCTCCCTGAATTAACTTTTTCCCCTGAATTAATTTTTTTCAACATATAAAAAATATCAATGATGACCCCTTCCGTGAATTAACTTTTTCCACCATATAAAAAATATCTATGATGACCCCTCCCTGGATTAACTTTTTCCGACAAATGAAAAATTTCCATGACCTCCTCCCAAAATAACTTTTTCGACCATATAAAAAACAACTATGATGATCCCCTCCCTGAATTAACTTTTTCCACCATATAAAAAACAACTGCGATGACCCCTCCGTGAATTAACTTTTTCCACCATATAAAAAACAACTATGATGATCCCCCCTGAATTAACTTTTTCCACCATATAAAACAACTATGATGACCCCTCCCTGAATTAACTTTTTCGCCTGAATGAATTTTCACCATATAAAAAACAATTATGATGATCCCCTCCCTGAATTAACGTTTTCCTTCATATAAAAAAAAACTATATTGACCCCCTCACTGAATTAACCTTTTCCCCTGAATTATTTTTTTTTTCAACATATAAAAAATATCAATGATGACCCCACTCTCTGAATTAACTTTTTTTCCACCATATAAAAACAAAAATGATGACCCCTTCCGTGAATTAACTTTTTCCACCATATAAAAAACAACTCTGATGACCCTCCCTGAATTAACTTTTTCCACCATATAAAAACAAAAATGATGACCCCTTCCGTGAATTAACTTTTTCCACCATATAAAAAACAACTCTGCTGACCCTCCCTGAATTAACTTTTTCCACCATATAAAAACAAAAATGATGACCCCTACCGTGAATTAACTTTTTCCACCATATAAAAAACAACTCTGATGACCCTCCCTGAATTAACTTTTTTCACCATATAAAAACAACTATGATGACCCCCTCCCTGAATTAATTTTCTCCCCTGAATTAACTTTTTCCACCAAATAAAAAACAACTCTGATGACCCTCCCTGAATTAACTTTTTTTCACCATATAGATAACAACTATGATGATCCCCTCCCTGAATTAACTTGTTCCACCATATAAACAACTATGATGATTCCCTCCCTGAATTAACTTTTTCCACCATATAAAACAACTATGATGACCCCCTCCCTGAATTAACCTTTTCCACCATATAAAAAACAACTATGATGATCCCCTCCCTAAATTAACCCTTTCCACCATATGAAAAATATCTATGATGACCCATCCCTAAATTAACTTTTTCCACCATATAAAAAATATCTATGATGACCCCCTCCCTGAATTAACTTTTTCCACCATATAAAAAAACAACTATGATGATCCCCTCTCTGAATCAACTTTTTCCACCATTTAAAAAAAAAATATAATGACCCCCTCCCTGAATTAACTTTTTCCACCATATAAAATATGTCTATGATGACCCATCCCTGAATTAACTCTTTCCACCATATAAAAAATATCTATGATCACCCCCTCCCTGAATTAACTGTTTCCATCATATAAAAATATTTATGACCCCCTCCCTGTAATAACTTTTTACACCATATAAAAAACAACTACGATGACCCATCCCTGAATAAATTTTTTCCAACCATATGAAAAAACTTGCTCCCTTGCCTCCCACTAGATACGCGATGGGGGGGGGGGTTATTTTATTCGCAAAATTAAAATTAATGTTGCATGGACTGTGTCTATGGTTGCACTTCGGCCGAAAGTTGTAATAATTGTATAGAAAACCAACTAGAGAGGGCGAAATTTGCTGTGCTGTAATACTTTTGGCATATTTTTGCAATGTTAGGCCTGTTTTCTTAGTTTAATTTCCAATTTTTTTTTCCTATGGGAGATTAAATTTAAGTCATGTTCGTCTGCGATAAAGGACGACATTCTTGAGTTCGGGATCATCGTGACATATGGCACTGGCTGCTCATTCGAAATGGTGATTTTGTGAGTCTGCAGTCAGAACGCAAAGACTAACTCCCAAAACCGGCAGCTAGCTACGAGCGCTGATTGGTGGAAAAAGTTTTGCCGTTTTATACGGTAGTAATTAAGTTGTCGCCAGTTCAGCCGTAATATAAATTACCAATTTATTGATATCTCGCTAGTCGCATGTCGCGCCTGGTTGCAAAGCGTTCATCATTCAACCAAAGTCATTGAGGCATAATTCGTGCAATATCTTAAAACAAAAAATGGAGGAATTACAGTTGCAGCTACAGACAAATATCTGGGATAGACCATCACGTAGCACTAGTATCGACAACGTTAGCAGATCATATCCAAAGGATCGGGAATTGCCCGCATTGACGCCAAAAGACGTAGAGCATGACCATGATGATGATGATGATGACGGTGTTGATGAACAGTCGAGTGCCACTCCCAATGTCAAGTAAGTGTAATGCGGTTCTAGGCGTAATTCATTGTTTCTGTTTGTGAGCCTCGTTTCAACTGAACACGTAGTTAAGTTAAAGGTGAAGTTCACCTACAATAAAAGCTTGTTGTAAATATAGCAAAAATAAAATATGATAAAAACAACCCGCGCAACTTCTTCAAACGTCACTTATCAGTTATCGCCAGGAGCTAAAGTTTGAGTTACAACGTTAGGGTCTATGTTTAGAATCTAACTTAGACGTAAGTTTGATCTAGAGGAACAGATGATCCTGAGTCCAGAACTGAACCTGGGGCCTATAATATTATGTAGGGTGTATGTACATTTTGGCAAGGTTTGAGGAAAATCCATTAGAAGTTTAGAACTTTGAAAAAGTTACTAAAATTTATCTTTTAGATTTGTGACGTCATAAACGAGCAGCGGCCACATAATTATGTTACGCAATTAAATGCCTAAATTTCAATTTTTAATGCCTTGAATTTGTCATGGTAACTGGGCTGAAGCAGGCAGGACTAAAACCATGACAAGTGCGGGGTAATAATGTAATAGTATACATCGCTTAGAAACATGACTATTTTTTTTTTATTTTCTTTAGTATAATTGATATCATACAATCAATATAAATCATCATTTGTGGGATAGGGTTGTACGTCATTATAATCCCTTCATCTACGTAGCACCTTCCTTTGGCATTGTTCTTTTCCAAAAGAAATCTGTTCAGCATACATCGTCAGGAATATTCATCATCCATTCATCCCCACTTAAAGGGATGGTCCGGGCTGAAAATATTTACATTTCAATACATAAAGTAGAATTCACTGAGGTAAATGTCAAAATATCAAAATATGATAACAAATAACAAAGTTATTGAATTTTAAAGTTAAGCAATATTTTGCGAGAACAGTCGTCATGAATATTCATTAGATGGGATGATGATGTCACATCCGCACTTGTTCTTTTGTATTTTATTATATGAAATAAGGTTTATTCAAAATTAAAAATGTCCTCCAAGAACTAGAAAAATTGGATTGACAACTGACTTAGTGCATTAGATATATATATATTGCTGAAATGTATTTCATTATAAGGAGACATATTATTCACATGCACAAGTATGAAATAATGAAAACAAAATATAATAACATAAGAAAACGGAAAGCGGGGATGTGACATCATCAGCCCACCTAATGAATATTCATGACGACTGTTCTCGCAAAATATTGCTAAAATTGAAACTTCAATAACTTCATCCCTTTAAATGAAATGAGGTTTATTCAGTTTTTTTCTACCAAGAACTAAAACAATTGGATTGACAACTGATTAAGTGCATAATTTATCTATTGCAGCAACTTAGTTCATAAGTTTCATCTCAAATCTCCCTTTTTATCATGTAATTTATGTCTGTTGAAATGTTTGTATTAATTATTTTGTTCATAATTTATAATTTATTGTTTTATTTTTTCAACTTTTCTGTAGGCATACGGACTTGCTGAAAAACAGCTTGGAGGCTGAAAGCAGGTTTTTTCTTATCCCGTATTTAAATAAATAAACATACATACATAATGGAGACACATTAACACATGTATGAAAAAATAAACAATTAGGTGTCATGTAATAACATAAGAAAAAGGAAAGTGGAGACATGCCTAGAACAAAAAGTTTCATCTTAATAATGCAAATCTTTAAAATTCAATAACTTTGTTATAAGATTTTGATCACAATTTCAGCATTTTGCTCGATGAAATTTACCTTATTTAAATATGAATATCTTCAGCCAGGACCGTCCCTTTAATTACCGCCCACCTCCCACAGCTCGCTCTAATAAAGACGTAGCGAATAGGCCATACCCCTTTTCATTAGTCTATAGTGTGTGAGAGTTTGTTCGTTTTGTGCGATCGAGTGCCTTTTTCTGACTCATGGCTTTGCCCCTCCTATCTGAAAAATGGATCGGCGCCCCTGCCCCCAAACAATTACATCCTCTAAATAAAAGACACACGAGTGAAGAAAATATCGATGGAATGAATGACACGTTTGCATAATATACATGGATTATCAATTCTAGAAAACTTCTTGTTTAAATTAATGATGCGCCCGTCAAATGATATACACATCCGTATTACATAAAATTTATTTTAAACAAAGTGATTCAAATAACGCCAAATTATATTTTGTATAATAGACAAAATAATTACTACTGAAGATTTTTTTCCTTCTCAAATTTGAAAAATAGCCTTCAGTCATCTGTCATTTACAGTGAATTGTGTGTTTGTTTGCTATTCCAATGTTACACGTAGTTTGATAATCAATAACAAAATTATTACACATTTGTAGACTTTTTCTGTCATTAAGTTTTCTTAATAATTGTTGTGATAATAATCATTTACACTATTTTTTTGTAGATGGTAGCATCGTTTTCAGTGTTATTATATTTGATTTACATATATGTGCATAATATAGTACAGGCCTACATGAATATGCTATCAAACGTTCACGCAAGTTATGTGAGTTCAGTTGTCAAGATTATTGTGGGGGTGACGATATGAAGGCTGGACAGTGGACATAATAGGTACTCCCCCCATGGCTATTAACAACCCCTAAAACGAGATACAAAGCAAGATGTGTCCTTCAGGAGACAGAGAAGTTCTTTCTAAATTATTTTTGGATGTACAACTTGGTTTAATATCTTTGCAAGAAATGATAGGGAAAAGAAAACAAAGGTTTATGTGCACCTTAAATCAGGAGTCCATGGTTAAAGCATAGAGCTATTAATAGCTCCATGGTTAGAGTATACCTCCTTATCGTCTCTTAGGGGAAACAGTAACCACAATGCAAGGATAAATACCTCATCAATCTGTGCAAACAGGTGATGGGTATGTTGTCATACAACAAAGGGAGCTGTGTCAATGGACAACGGAGCTTTGAACTTTTTTTCAAAGATCAAAAGGGTACAAACTATCTGGAGTTTGTGAGTTGATGAAACAAGATCCCAAGCATGTTTCAGAATAAAATTATTTGTACAAAAACATGCAATGCAGAGTGTTATATTATAATAATATATAAAAACAATAAAAATAATGATAATAAGTGAAGATTAATAACAATGTTGTTCATGAAGATGGTATGATAATATAAATAATAACAATATTAATTATACTGCTACTAATATAACTATCATTGATATCGATAATTATAATAATAATAATAAATTGTAATGATATAGTAATCATTAATATCAATAATTATAATAATAAATTGTAATGATATAGTAATGAACACTCTATAATATTTGATATGGTGAAATAGTTTGGTTGCAAAAGGGGTTTGGTCCACTTTGGACCATTTGGAGAAAAATCATGTTTTTTATTCTCACTTATTGCAATATTCTTATGAGAAACTAATTTGTCATGAATTACTACCCTTTAGGAAAATTAACCTAACTCCTTTTGACAAATGAGCTCTTCAGAAGAGTTCAGTTGCAAAAGGGGTTAGGTTCACTCCAAGAAAATCATGTGTGGACCTAACCCATTTTGTAACCAAACTGAAATGAACCTCACGCCTTTTGAAAAAAATGTGATTTTTCTTTCTCATTATTGTTCACTTTTCAATGGGAATTTCAACTTCTTTGCTATCATCTTATAGAGTTAGTCAAAATTTATACGCTAAGGGGGAAAAAATTATTTTTTTGAAAAATGGACCGAACCCCTTTTCCAACTGCGCTCTTCACTATAGGTTTTGTGTAATTGTGGAAGCCAGGTAGTGTTCGATGGCCTTAAAAGTGAGTGTAAATAAGAATGAAGACACAGTGAACAATGTTGCTTACATGTACATTCCAATATATTCAATCTTTCAATCCAATTTGTTTTAGTTCATATTTATTTTCAACAGAACAATGTAAAGCATTAAAAAATAATTACAATAATATTTATAAATGGAACTTATATAAACAAAATAAATTGAGGAATACAATAACCATATTTTTCTCATGAGTAAAAAAAAGTGTACATATATATATATATTTACATGTGTGTGTAAGCAATATCATTAACATTGTAAAGATCTCATAGACTGAGAAAATCAATATTTCTTAAGGGTAGAAAAAATCATGTAGAAATATAGGCCTACATATCGCTGAAGAGAACTGGAGTAGTATACTGGTATATTAGAAAGCTCTCTTTCTCTTTGGCATGTTTGGTGTATGGTGAATATGGAATGGGCCAGGAGTACACTGGCTGTATGTAGGGCAGAAGACTTATTACTTAAAGGGAACAATGGGTTACAGTTTCAGATTCTTACATTTTGGTCAGAATATTACCCATGTACATGGTCTTTTTAACATAGATGGCATTGCAGAGAGATACAAAGAGGGGTATTTTTTAGGAGCGACTGAGAGAGACGGAGGGGGGGGGGGAATCTTGATTGGCAGTCAAAGTAAAACAGGTAAAATCAAAGGAGAGATATTACAAAGAGAGTGAATGCATGGCAAAGCTAATCAGTATTGCAATGGCTACTCAGCAGAGATCACGCTTGCAGAAATCAGAGATGAAAAGGAAAGCTAAATGAACTGGGATTAAACTGAAACTGATGGTTGGGTATTCTTGGTTTTACAATTATGATTATAATAATGATGATAATTCATTATTAGGTTGTAACTTTTCTTAAAGTAGCTTTCCAAAAAATATAGATTTAGGGATACTAGGGGGTACTAGCAACCATATGGCCGAAATACAGGAGTCTTTATTGTAGTACAGTTTTTATTTTTATGCCCCCATGCATTGTAGAAAAATCAGGTCATGCCTTCAAACTCTAGCTGATCTAGCTGGCACTGTCATACCAAAACACCAAAAAGATGGGAAGTGATATTTCCTGGTTTTGCATTCAACAATTTGAGATGATTTGGCTGCTGGCCCTGCAGCCAATTGGGCATAAAGAATGTTAATTTTCAATATGTTTGTTTTGTTCTATTACATTGTCATCATTTTTGGTCTGTAATATTTGTGTTAAGTGCAACATAATACATCAATGTGGGACAAAAATGTGCAAAACCTAAGGCAACAGCAATTGTTATTCACTCACTCTTTTGCCCTAAACGTTAGGTCTTTATGTTGCTGATACGTACACAAAGGCTACATAATTATACATGTATGTGTGTGCATGCAGACACAATGTCAAATGCCCTTTACCCTGACAAAAAGTAAAAATACCAGAAAAATTATTAAATTTATTGCACAAGATTTGAGAAAATCCGTCATGGAATTAAAAAAAAGAATTTAACTAATCGATTTGGGATTTCAAAGGCAAGCAGCTTTTCAAAATATCAAATGCAAAAAAAAATGAAATGTCAGAAAATTGAAATTGGTTCGTAATGTCCAGACATTCATTATTTAATAGACAAATAATTTCAATCCAATTACTAATGTAAGATCAAGAATACACGTTCAGTTTTAGTACAATTAGTCTTCCTTTTTAATCCTTTGATTTATATAAGCTTGGTCTTCTCTTAAGTGAGATTTTGAGAAGCTGCTGAGTAGCCATTGTACTACTAATTAGCTTTGGCACTGTCCAGTAATCCTACATTAAAGGTATTGTTCAACTTTATGAGCAGCTGATTTTTAAAAATTCTCAAAGATGAAACATGTGTACAAGTGCATGTATTAGAACTAATAAACCCTGAAAACAACCATTATTGAGAATGAAAAGCTAAAACTACAAGGCAAACACCGATTTTGTAAATAGGAAAGTACTAAATAAATAGTGTATGGGATGAAATTAAGATGTTGTTTCCGGTCACTTTATACTTCGATTTTTGAAGCACTAAATAATCATTTTCGAACGCAATTTTTTCTTGGCTTCATTTTTGTAACATATCACAGACACAGGTGACAAGTGTGACCTTCTAGCTCAGATTTTTTAAAAGTCAAACCAATGTTAACCAATCACTTTAATCACTCTCTTTGTACCTCTCCTTTGATTTTACCTGATTTACATTGGCTGTCAAACATCTCTCTCTCCCTCTTTTTCGCTCTCTGTCACAAATGACATCCCTCTTTTTAAGTAGACCATTCACTTGGGTAGAATCTTATTTATTTTATTTATTTGTCGTTTTATTTTAACAGGGTAGCCCTTTCAGTTACAAGAGCTGCTCGACCAAGGGGCGCCCTGTATCAACAGAAATTAAAAACATGACAAAAAAAAGAAACATGACTTAAACTGTATCTTATTGTCACCTTGTGGAGGGTTATTGCAAGCTTATACATGGAGGCATAATTAGTTAGTCTTATCAGGGATTAGTATAGGTAAGGATGTAAACTTTTACTCTTGGTTCAAGTTGGGTCTCTGAGCTCTGCTCTACCCTATTTCCACTATGTACTTGTACTCCTGGCCCATCCCATGGCCATAAACCAAGGAGTACATGTACCATAGCTTTCATCATATAGTTATCTTCATCATAAAATTATATTATATAGAACTCTTCATCAATATTTCATATTTGTATATCAGTTATACATGTCTATAAAACCCAGACCACCACTCATGTGGTTAGAGGTCAATATAAGCCAAAATAAGTCTTAGCAAATCATTAACATATTGAAATTTATGCATTTTATAATATCATGTATCATGGGCCAGCAGCTCATTTATGACACCACAAATCCATAACTTAAAATCTTAATAACTTCCTTGATCTGTAATTAATTTTCCTCAACCTTCACCAAGTATCATTATTTTTTCGGCAATATTTACTACAAAATTTTCTTTGGTGAACTGTCTCAAACCTTGCATTAACATGAATGAAGTTGGTCCATGCATGTGTACATTTACTATCAACATTTCTTTGGTATATATAAGGATGACAGGTTACAACCATAAACTCCCTAGCTCTTTGCAGTATGCAGAAATGGCATGCTTTGTGTTATCACTTTCCAGGAATGTGGGCTGTTTATTTGACCAACCCCATTATCAAACCACACTCTCACTATAGTCTGTAAACACAGACACTTTCAGGACTAATTCATGTGTTGGTTTAACCAGGGACGTGAGAGGGACCAGCTACACATATTTCGATTCTTGAGATATATATGGTCGCATTTCATAAGTTGGGTATGCAAAAAGGGTGGCGTATGAACAATTTTCCACAAGGTGCCATGGATAAATTGTTGCTTCATCACAGCATCTTGACCAAATTTATTGAGTAATATCTCATTTTGAAGCTAGAACTGTAGGCTAAATATATTACTATGAATTAGATCAATACAATATCAGGAACAAAAACTATAGCACATTAAGTTTGAAGTAACAGGGGTGGCGGAGCCGGTGGATGCGGTAAATGATAAAATATTAATTAAACTTAATTAACAACTTACTATAATATGTAATATGGCTGTTATCCTCATATTTCTGGGTGTTTTAAAGCAGGGAACAACTAAATGTCATAAAAAGTTGACAATTTTGAAAATATGCAGCAATGGAATACATGTGTATGTCAGCTCTGATCTGTAACCTTATCAATTAGTAAAGCGGAGAGATTTGGTTAATTATCTAATTTGTAATCTTAATTTTTAGTACAAATGTTGTGTATCATTGCAACAAACATTTCTACCCATGATATTGTCATTTTGCCAAGCATATAAATACAGTGACAGGTATTTTGGGGGCAAAAATGTGAAATTAAATACTATTAATTAGTTAGTATAATTAATATGCATACAATGATAGATAATTATTCAATTTTTGGTACAGATTTAATTATTGATGTTTCAAGATTACAACTGCAATTTACTAGTGTGATCCAATGTTGCATTAACTTTTGACACCATTTAAAGTGCAGCAGGTCCAATTTGAGAAAAACACATTTCAAAATTCACATTTACATTGACGTCTATGTAGTAATTAGCTGTTAATTAGTCATTTTAAGGAAAAATAAAGGTATTCAAAACTTCAAACTTTTCCGTTATTTAGAGAATGGTAATAGCTATAACATATCAAAAAATAAAATTTTGGACCATTTTTACCCTGTTCGCGAAATTGGACCACCTTATGACATGCGACCACATAGTCTAGCTAGGCCTAGCAACAATGAGCTGGTAAAAATGAAGCTACACCTTTCAATCATTCCACCTTATGCAAATGGTGTAAAAGTACTACATGTCTGCCTTTCACCTACAATTGGTACATCTTGTCAGAGATAGATTGAAATTATGTTTTAAATACAGGTAGACAGATTTTTGTTGTAATTTGTTAATAAATTATTTTTGGGGGAGTTCAATTTTGAAAACAATAAATGTATCTGATAAACCAATATTCAAAATTCTCCATGAAAATCCGACATACAAAATAAAAAGATAGACAAAAAGACAAAAAACAGACCTGAATGAAATACCATCACCTACAATGTACATGTATTTTCATTTTTAATATCATGAATAAATCAATTATTGGTAACACACAGGAAGAAATTGGACCAAGTGAATTGAACCCGGGATTGAACCAAATGGCACTGATTAGACAAAATGATCATATGACTGATGACTCATTGGTGAATGAAATAAAAATGACTATTAGACAATATGGAAATGATAAGGTAATAATAGGTTGACTAATTGAAATAAATTGACATGGCTATTGGACCAAATTAATATTAGATGAACTGGAAAATTTAAGTAGCTAGGCCTATTCATTATACAAAATTGATAAAGACCAGCTAGTGATTAGATGGAATGCATCGAGGCCAATATTGGACTGAATATGTGATAGAGAAAATGATATTAGACTAAGTGAACAAGATGGAAATAGACCAAATGGCAATTTACCTTCAGCTACATTTGGTTTGAGGTATCAATACATGTGAAACATAATGGAACATTTCTCATTTCAGAATAGATGCAGCAATAGCAGAAGAGTTAGAGACTCATTTCAGCAACGGGTTGAACAATGTTTCAACAACAAAAAACAAACGAGAAGTGCTGGAGATATCAAAAAGAACAGGGGTGTCTGCTTCACATATTAAGGTATTTGTGCACTTGTATAATTCCTACGTTAAGGAGTTGAGAAGTTTCCCTTTTGCCGTTCTCTCAGTTTTAATCCATTCCAGCTTTTGAAGGAATAGTTCACCCTAAGATGATTGATTTTAATAAAAGCAGACAATTGGAGAAAAATAGGGCCTACTTGTGAAGATTTGATGAAAATCCATCAAAGATTAAGTTACTCATTTAAAAAAAAAAATTGTGATGTCTTATCTGCATGCAAGTTGCTACCCTATATGTTGTGTAATGTAAATTAAAAGTGTCCCCATTTTGTATGGTTCACACAAATTTAATTTTATTACCTGAGCTGCTTGTATGTGACATCACAGTATTAAGCTGTTAAAATATGAACATTCAATAACTCTCTCACCTTGGATTTTCACCATCACAGCCCCACCCCCGGTCTTTTTATAGTTTACAGTTACCTTAGTTTAAAAGTCTGGTAAAGCTTAAAGTATACTTCCAAAATGTGAATGTATTGTGATATGGAATGAAATGTTTTAATTGTAAAAACAATATTATTTCTGCATGCCTGTAATAAAAAGTCAAGGTCCAAGCCAAACCAACAATTTTATTTTGTTATATATATATATATGCATAAAGATGTGAGAAAAAAAACCTGAATGGCTTTCTGACATGCCATCTTACTAATCTTGATGAAATATATTTTTTATTTTTTTATTGCTTTTGTGTAGGATAAGGATATATCATTGCCAAAAGAGGGTGCAAAAGCTTTGAGTTGCGGTGTCTAATATCAGTTCCAATACATCAAAAGGCATCTTGTTTAATCGTGATGATTTTAGTAAATTTAGAAATATATAAAAACTATATTGGCATTGAAAGCATTATCTTCAGCATATTTTGTTACCATTAGAGAATCCAATATGTGAAACTTTAAGATATAGATATATATATATTGATTTACTTTGTTATGAAGAGGTGGATCCATAACAGAAAGAGAAAGGGGAAGCCAAGGAGCAGTGGAAGTGTTACTCAATGCCCAAGAGCCTATGATGCTTATTTGAGTACTGCATTTAAAGGATTGTCAGGTATGGACAGTAATTATGATAATGATATATACATGTATATAGTAATGACAGTAATCATTACACAAATAATAGTAATATTTGTGATGATAATAAATATAATTGTATTTCATGAAAAAAATCACCACTACTTTAACTTCTATTGCTGTTACTACTACTACTACTACCACTACTACTACTATTACTACTACCACCACTACTACTACTACTACCACTACTACTACTGGCTGCTATTACTGCACCTACTAAAAATACTACTACTACACGGCTACCAATACTACTACTACTACTGTCTTATTTACCAACAGGAGCCCCTTAGGTTGTGAACTGTTCTCCTGGCAGGCCTTGTATAATATGATGTTACATTATTATTACCCTTCGATTGCAGGGGAGGAGAAAGAAAAGGCTATGAAGCAAGCACCTGTAGAGTGGAAGAGACTGTCTAAGGACAAAGTTGTGGTGGCAAAATACAAAAAACTAGCCGAACAGCAAGCCAAAGAAAAAATGGAGAACTTGTCTGACAAGCAAAGAGCAAACATCGCCAAGAAGCTAATGGATAAGGCAAACAAAATTGTATGTATGGGGAGAATGGGGTATTAATGGCAGAGATACCAGCTCTTATTTTTGCTGTATTTTAGACTCATTTTTTTAAGTAGAAATTTGCACAACTATAAAAAAACATTTCATGTAGGCTACACGGCTGCATAAATATAATTTTGTATGACTTCATCATTTACAATGAGGAAAATGTTTTGATATTACTTCTTTTGTTCAATATTCTAAAATGATACCTCTATATTTAATTCAGTTGAATCAGAATAAGAACTTATGAAATGTGAATAGCTGCTTTCTATCAGCACAAAGGCACTTGGGGTACTACTAATAACATACATGTAGGGCACACTGGTTTAACCCTAAAGACTGGGTGCTGATTCAGCCCCCCCCCTCAACATTTTTCGCGATAAATCCGTGACCCCTGGGTACGCGGTTCCGAAAGTACGCAACATTTTGTAAGTGCATACAGACCCAAAATTACTAAAAAATGTTAATTTGTGTACAAATCCAATGCTAATAGTGTTTTTAGCCAAAATTCATAAATGTATCATTTTTTTCATTTTACTGCTTAGAATCAATAAATTTTATCTTTTTTATGGTCAACATAAAGTCCCTGACAATTTCCATTGAAAAAACAATAAAAAACAAAAAGTGGAAAAACAAAGAAATACATAAGAAATTTAAAAAACAATAGAATACATAAGAAAATAAATGTGATGTTGAAATTTTTTAAAAATGAATTTGATCAGATGCCTATCTAGAGTATGTGAAAGAAAAATTAGCATTTCAGGGGCATTATTTTATTAATTAGAGCAATCTTATGATTGTATGCATAAATTAGCATAATTAATGAGACATGAGATTTTTTGCAGAATTTGATGTTATAGTTTTGTAGATAATGCCATGGGTAACGCGTGTGCCAATTTTCGTCGTGATTGCGCGATCGAAGGGTGAGATCATATGGGGGGGCTGAATCAGCCCCCCCGTCTTTTTAGGCATCGAAATAGCCCAGTCTATTTACGGTTAACAATTGCTTCAAACTGAAGTGTATATCGTTTGTGAATCTAATGTTATTATTATTGTTGATATTGGGAATGCAATAATTATTTAATACTGGAATGTGACATCCTCTTTTGACTCCCTGATAATAGATCAAGGACTTTGAAGAACTTGGATATGCATGCGCAATCATAGCATCTGATGGTGAGAGGGTTCTGGAAGGATACTCCTCAAAGATACAAGCAACAACTCAAAAACAGATGGGAAACCTGATGCTAAATGAAATTTTCAGTGGGACAAGAGGTACATGAACATGTATTTTCTGTATTAAATCAGTGAAGCTTTGCTTAAACAGCTAGAACTCAAGAAATATATCCTAACGAAGTTAAACCAACACTTGATGAGTTACTGATAAGAGTTACAGGAACATATACCAATGGGAGGGTTTACATTAGAGTACATAAGTGTATAAATAGATATTCAAAATTTTGAAATGGAAGAGATTAAATTGGCACCGTCCCTCTATTCTTTACTTTATAAAGCTTTGTTAAAATACAAACCCTGACATTTCTACCATGTTTTGATTTTTTTTTCTGTCATAGATGAAAAACAAGAATGTCTTGACAGGGATAGTCTCCGCACAAAGGTTACAAACATGCTCAACAAGAAGTATGGTACGTATCAATATTCATATCCAACCTATGTGAAATAATCATGAAGAAAAAGCAGGGCTCAGATATTTATTTTTAATATTTTTCCTATTCATGCAGACATACACTGAAGGTGGTTGCCAGAGTTTGGGGTTGTCCATCTGTTTTTCATCGCATTTTCTTTCTTGCGATAACCATCTCACAGATGAACCCAATTGACCTCATAATCATATTTATATTTAGGAGGGACAATGATATGACTAGTTCTTCAGGCATCACTGTCAAATGTCAAAGGGTTCAGAGATCATTATACACATGACAATGAGTCATTTTTGTGATTATACTGGCAACTGTTATCAATTCTGAACTTGGATCATATAAATATTGGATAGACAATAATCTGATTAGTTTTTGGGGTAGCAAGGTCAAAGGTCACATGTCACTGTCTGAAAACATCTTGTTCTTGCGGTCAATAACTGAACAAGTGGAATGCCTCTGGCCGTCTCACCTGCATCACGCAGTTCAATATAGCAGCAGTGCTGACTTTGAATACTACTCTAACTCGCACAAGATGTTCAGTGATACATGGTTACTCTTATCTCCACTTTTTATGAACTAGACCAATAAACTTACAGAGATATGATGGTTATTCAACAGATACACCCCATTCGGCCAAAGTTCATTGACCTTTGACCTTGGTCATGTGACCTGAAACGCGCACAGGATGTTCAGTGATACTTGATTACTCTAATGTCCAAGTTTAACGAACTAGACCAATAAACTTTCAAAGTTATGATGGTAATTCAACAGATATTTCATCATGCCTTCGTAGTGAACGGACGTGTCACTGGCGAGCTCCTGCCCGCGAATTTTAAATGCTTTTATCTACACTGGAAATGCAACTGTTATCTACATTTTGGTAGCACGTTTATTTATCGTGATGAGTTATCATCTATCGTCTAAGAAGTCTGCCTACAATTTACGAAAAGCAAACGAACCTAAAGCCAAACGTTTAGAGAAGAACCAACCCAAAACTTCCCAACCTACAAGATCAGCTTCATCACTCGATATGTCAAGCGACTCTGAAAGTGAAACTCCCGGTTTGTCGGTGGACACGGGCTCAGACCAGGTCCTTCGCTCCATGGCCGATATGAGGAGCATGCTCTCCGGTAAACTTGATGATGTCTTGAGTCAGTTAACGGTTATCAAGATCGAGCTAGAACAGACGAAAAAAAGTGTTTCTGTATTAGAAGCAAATGTCAACTTTGCTTTGGATAAAGTAACGGCATTAGAAAAGGATGAAATTCCAGTGTTAAAGGAGAAGATTAAGCGACAAGAAGAAGAGATGGAAGGGAGGCTGACACTTATGGAAATACACAACCGGAAACAAAATCTACTGGTATACGGAATTCAAGATAAAAGAAACGAGGACATCGTCGTGACCGTAAGGGAGATCCTTTGCTACTTTCTGCGAATTACGCTAGAGGAAGCCCGGCAAATCCAACTGGTGAATGCGCATCGATTGCCTGTACCCCAGCACGCGAAGCAACCTGTCGGACACCCCGCCGAGCCCGGACCCAAGCCTATCATAATTCGATTCGCATCTATGTTTGACCGTGACCGGCTTCTCCGAGCATTCGAATCACAGCCGCGTCTTCAGCGCACGGGATCAGCAGCAACCGCCTCTTCGGACCCGGGAACAAACCCCATCCAGCAGCAAAATTGGGACCCAGCGTACGCCCGCGTAACTATCAGGAGTGATCTTCCCCCGAAACTAAAGAGGGAACGTGGACGACTGGCTGCGGAAGCTTACCGGCTCCGACGTGAAGAAAAGGTCTCCACAAGGATCAGACTCGCTGGATCAAAGATAATTCTTCAAACTCGTCACAACTCGTCTGTTGGATCGCAAAACAACGCCTGGTCTACCTGGTCGGGATGACAGCTTTATTAGGCAAGTCTCACTAAAATTGAATTCTGACAGAATTTTATGTACTGTGCTGAAACCATAGAGATTACACGGCTGAAAGATATCGGTATGAACCAAATTGATCTATCTACAATTTTTACATGTTTTATGCTTGAACCTAGCTTGCAAAAGTGAATAGTAAGTAACCCGTAAAAAAAAAAGTTAATATAGGTTTCCAAGGTCAAATGCTGTCTGTCTGGTGATATACTGACAATACCATTTCATTTACAGTTTTCTTTCCTGTCTGACATGTCTGATGTGTCGAAAAAATGAAAAAAGGAAAGACTATCCTGCTACTAACTGCAGACCAAAGATGAAGGTAGAATGACACATATCTAACGTCTAATATTTTGTACCCTTATTTCCCCTGCTGCATAATGATATTATATGTACTGTGTATATCACCAATATCTTGTTTAAATCAGAAGAGGTGCTAAAAGTCCCCTTTCCTGTCTTAAATAGCAATTTTCAAAGATCTGTTTTTACTTTCTCTTGTCAATTGCTACGTAAATGTTTATCATATAATTATTTTTGCCTGAACGTTTGAAAAATGCAAATTTGTACTTTCTAAATATTCTTGTAATTAGTTTCGAAACTATACTATTTGCCTGCATGAACAAAAAAAATCTGTTCTAATTTTGCATTAAAAAAAGAAGGAAAAAAAATCTTAAACATTTAATGATCACACTTTATTAAAGTGTAGACCATTTTCAATGTCATATACTTGTCTTTTTTGATGACCTTAACAAAATCAAACAAATTAATATGAAAATGCAATGTTATATCATTTCCGTACAGGGCCCACCCTGTCATTCATTGCAGAGCAAAGTTGTAGGCAAGACGACATGTTACTTTGAATACTAATTTAGTATACGTTTTGACCTGCCACTTAAATGGTATCTGTAATGTATTTTTAATTTCATTGTTATACCAGTAGCAGAAAAGGTGACGTTTCTTGGGAAATATTATTCAGACAACTCCCGTCGAATTCATCGCCTTCTCCCACGGTATGCAATCTATAAGAATTTTAGAACCTTTCTCTGTCCAGTGTTTAAGACCCGTTTCATGCAGGGTCTTCACGGGTTAAAGAAAAGTTCTGGGGAATATTTTGGGTTTTTTTTCTTTTCTTGTTTTAAATAGAGTGAGAAGCTGACACTCTACAAACTGTATTTGTTTGAGCAATTGCAAATGCAAAAGATATCGAGGCTAAAACCATAACATAATAACCTCTGAAAATAGTCAGTAGTATACCTTTATTTCAAAGTTTTAATATCCATATAGTAACATAATCTATATCTTACACTCATCAAACTTTTATCGATTTGCAATCGCCAAAACTTTTTATTTGTTTACCATGTAGCAGTAAACAACAGTACTGTCATGACTAGCAAATCGAACTATTCCGAATGATTACATAAATATTAATAAACAATGTATATCCTCGATACCTTTTGTATCAAAATTCATCTCCTTTACTTCAATTACCATTATATCACGTTTATGATAAAGATATACTTTTAGGATCAAGTATCCTACAGTGATTCAAAACAACCCCCCCCCCCAACTATTTTGAAAAATCCATAGACTGAGCTTCCCCAGATGTACTGTATACGATCAGAGGAGGATAGCATTCCAGAGCTGAGGTCTAGGTACTCGCCTCTTTCCCGCCTCTCTCCTTTCATTAATTTCTTTTCATATGTTCATGTAACCTGTGACTTAATGTCAAATGACTTCCTATAGTCACACCTTTATATTGCCCTTTGTTGAAGATGGAAAGCATGTTTTGTTTGCTTTCTTTTCCTTTCATTTCCAAATTCTATCGACCATAGTAAGGTATGCCCTATTGATTTCTGGACTCCACCTTACTTCCTTTTATTCCCTTGCTATCTTAAGGCAAATTCTTGTAATTTAAGCTTTGACATGGACAATTCTTCGATTAGTTTAGACTATGTCATTCGTCGTCAAACTTTAATTACATGCATTTATTAACAATGGGTCGATAACCTCTTACTACTTTTATTTATCACACACAAGTCATGCTAATTTGCAATTCCGATACGCTCTTATTTAAGTCCTGCCTTGTTTCTTGGTAATCCTTTAAATTAGAATATCTTTTGATATCAAATAAATGACAGACTATTAGGGGTCCACCAGTTCTCTTTCCCGAATTCCTTCCTCATTGTCCAAATTAAATGTTCCTTATGTTCAGTTCCTTTCTAATAACGATAATCACCGGCTATTTTTAACAAGGGATGCCCTAAAATCTGGCGAAAGGATTAACAGGATACCAAATTCCAGGTAAGGCGTACGGAATGTGAATCTTGTTGCATGCTTGTCTTGTTTGTGTTTGTTTTCTCTCTCTATTTATATCTTTCAGTAAACTCGAAATTTTCTATTGTAAAGTTCATATGTAAATTGTTGGCTATTCTGATTTAATTGCCTTGCATGCCGGAGGTAATTTTATTTATTTAATTGAAGTTTTCTGCCATTTAATGTACTCCTTTGTGTATTGCATTTCTTGCATGCTCTCTGTATTTCACGTTTGAACTGTTGTATGCCGATTGTACATTTTATTCTCCCCCTTCAAGCTTCTGAATGTTTCAGTCATTGCATGCCCTCCTCTTTCATGTTCGAATTATCTAGCATGCTGAACTGCAATTAAGTTCCACATTCTTTATAATATTGTCTATTCAAGCTTTCGAACGTTACGTTTTTTTGCATGCCCCTTCATCTCAATTTAAAAGTTTATTTTTTTTTTCACAATTACGTCAATCCTAATCTAAAGATATTTGGTGTAACTGTCTTTTTTGTCTAACGAATGTAATTGCCAAATCAAGCAATTCAATGCATAACATGTCCTCATCCTATATCAACTATGTTAAATCATCAGGAAATGTTACTTTTCATTCTTCTAAATTACAGGTATACAAAGATGCAAACTGTGAGCTGTCAAATGCACGGGGTTTTGCTGACTCGATGATGAAAGTGAGGTAATGCGCGGCCTTTCTCGTTCCAACCTCTCTCTCTCTCTCCTTCCTTTGTATTCTCTCCCTCCCTGTAACACTCTTTTAATTATTTTCTTTCGTTTTTCACATGTCACTATCTCCCACTCTGTACCTGCATTTGCGATCCTTCACTTAGATGCCGAGTCTACGGAACCCTGTTCATTTGGCATAACACGTGTTTATATGTACATGTATGTGTATTCATCGTATATACAAGGGTGTGTTTGTATGTGCATACCTGTATACATATTTCTTTATAGTTATTCAGTCTCTGCATTCAATCTTTACATATTATATGTATCAAATTTAATACATGTATCACCGGTCTGTTTCGTCTTTTTCTTTGGCCTCTATACTCTGTACAGTTTCATTTATTATCTATTACACATAGTTTACTATCACACAGTCAACCTTATAACGAACATTTTTTTTATTATTGTAACTTATACTTTTCGGCACGCTTCAAATAAGCGCACCGAATTTTACAACCTGCATTTTGGCGAGCTCGTTCTGCCATCAAATCCTTATGTACTTCATTATGCTATATGATTCAGAGGCCAAAGACTAAGAGAATGATAATAAAATGAAATAGCAATGTTAGTTACTTACTTAAAGCTACCACACACACACATATATATATATTCTATGTATCATTTATAACTAGTCTCATTGAGTGTATTGCAATCACTATTTTATCAAGGGCATCTCGCCAGGAACTTGTAAAGATGCTCCACATTTTCTTTAGTTCATTTGTTCGTTCGTTCGCTCAGCCTACGAAGACTTTAGTTCGATGTTATTGTTACTTGTCATGCTTGTGCGTTCATGTGATTTTTCGTTTTGTCTTGTGTCACTCTCATTTTTCTTTTGCATGTCAATGTTTTGTTCCTCCCGTTCATTTATTCATGTATCTGTTTCTCTGTAAGCCCACTCCATATGTTTTAAGCAGGACTCGACATTTTCTTATTTTTCTATATAAGACGAAATTCAATTATGAGATTCTCATCAATCTTTCACGTCTGATTTAGCAGATGAGCCATTTTTTTCTTTGAATAATGATGACCTTTTTGATTTACTCCAATCTTCGCCAACTAGTCATACAAATTCTAAAAATGACGCTGCATATAACCGTTTTGTTGCAAGAACCTTAAATTTAGAAACCGATACTTTTGATTTGCACTCTGATGAAGACGAAATTCTAAGTCCTTCATCTGAATATATAACCCAGTCTCAGTTTAAAGAAATTACCAAACAATTCTCCATAGATACGTTTTCTCTTTTACACTTTAACATTAGAAGCTTAAGTAAGCATTTTGAGGAATTCCAATTGTTATTAGATAATCCTTCCAAACTTCCCTTTTCTATAATTGGACTTTCGGAAACTTGGTTATCCAGCGAGTCTAATCTTCCATTTGCCCTGGATGGCTATGACTTTATCGTTAACAACAGGCAAAATAGGTCTGGTGGAGGGGTTGCCCTCTACGTTTCTCAAAATTACGATTACATAACTCATAAAGAATTTATTAAATCAAACGACATTGTAGAGTCTCTTTTTATAGAAATAAATATTCCCACTTCCAAAAATATAATCATAGGCATTATGTATAGGCCTCCAAATTCTAATTCAAATGATTTTCTCCTCTACCTTTCAGATTTGCTAAAAGATCCACTTTTTGTAAACAAAGACGTCTTTATAATGGGAGACTTTAATATTGATATTTTGAAACATGAAAATAATAACATATCCCATGAATTCCTTGATATATTCTTGACTGCCTCATTCTTGCCTTTGATATCGAAACCCACTCGTATGGCGACTCATTCCGCCACACTCATAGATAATATTTTTTGTAACGTTCTGCCTTCGCCGGACTCTTCTGTAGTCATATCCGATATAACCGATCATTTTCCAATTATGTCACATTTCACCCTTAGGCGCCCACTGAACAATCTACACCGGCCATCAAGGCGAAGACCAACTCATGAAAACATAGCCCGACTTGACGCTTCTTTAGAATCTTCAGACTGGTCGCGTGTTTACAACTCAGATGATGTTAATGCATCATTTGAGAACTTCCTTGACATATTTTGTAATAAATTAGATACTTACATTCCAAAAGTAAAAGACAAAGAAACGGCATACAAAAAAACACCAAGACTTCCATGGATTTCCAAATCAATTTTACGTTCAATTAACAGAAAAAATAATTTGTACTATAAATTTAAGACAAAAGGTTCCGAGCAAGCCAAAATTAAGTATTCTAGATACAAAAATATTTTGACTAAAACAATACGACTAGCAAAGAAAAAATACTTCACGAAACAATTACATTTATATAAGAACGACATGCAAGGTACATGGAAGATTTTAAAACAAGCCATGAATTTATCAAATAACAAAACAAGCATAACTAAAATAAGGGATAATGATCAAATTGTTGAAGACTCTGAAATTATTGCCAATATTTTTAACAACTATTTTTCGTCTATAGGGGTAAACTTAGCTCATGAAGTCCCTCCTTCGAACAAGCATTTTTCTGATTATCTGGGCATACCTAATACAAATTCTATATTCTTTACACCTGTTGTTGAACAAGAAATTATTGATATTGTGTCTAGTTTGAATAACAAAAAAAGTCCTGGCTATGATGATATCAACAACTTTATTTTGAAGGGTGTAATTTCCTCTATTGTTAATCCTTTGGTATATATTTTTAACCTTTCATTGCAAAATGGTCAAGTCCCCGACAACATGAAAATAGGTAAAATAATACCTCTTTTCAAAACAGATGATAAGCTTAATGTCAATAATTACAGACCTATTTCCTTATTATCCTCCATGTCAAAAATTTTAGAAAAGGTCGTTTACAATAGAACTATTAACTTTTTGAAAGCACACAATATTTTCTCCGATTACCAGTTTGGTTTTAGAAAAAAACATAATACTGAACATGCCTTATTAAATTTCATTGACAAAGTGGCACATGCTCTCGACAACTCTTCACACATGGTTGGTATCTTCCTGGACTTCTCCAAGGCCTTCGACACAATCAATCACAATATATTATTACATAAACTCGCTCACCATGGGGTGCGTGGGAAGGCCTTGGAGTGGTTCAGGAGTTACTTATCCAATAGACGTCAGTACGTAACATTAAATGGCTATACATCCAATATGCAAAATATAAATTGCGGAGTCCCACAGGGCAGTCTGTTAGGTCCTTTATTATTTATCATTTATATTAATGATTTTTGTAATTCATCCGATATTCTTTCGTTTATATTTTTTGCCGACGATTCAAATCTTTTTTATTCTCATAAAAATCCAAAAACACTACTAGATATAGTAAATTCTGAGCTAGAAAAGGTTACTCAGTGGATAAGAGCTAACAAACTATCCCTTAATCTAAAAAAAACCAAATACATGTTATTTAGTAATACTATAGACACACTGCCGGCAAACATTATGTTTGATGATACCCCTTTAGAAGTTGTTTCGTTCATAAAGTTCTTAGGCATAACTGTCGATAATAAACTTTCGTGGAAATATCACATTGAAAATATTTGCAGAGCGATTTCACGCAACATCGGCATAATAAATAAACTGAAATTTCATTTTCCTCCACAAACCTTATTAATGCTTTATTCTTCTTTAATCTTACCGTATTTGAACTACGGCATTCTTGTTTGGGGCAATACCCACCAAGTTTTATTAAACAGACTTCTTTTGTAATAAAAGAAGTCTCTCCGTATAATTAACCATTCTTCATTTCTTTCACATACAGATCCATTGTTTGCCGAAAACAAGCTGCTAAAAATAAATGATCTATATCTGTTTCACTTAGGCCAATTTATGTATGAATATAATAACAATTCACTTCCTCACGTATTTGATTCAATGTTCCCTCAAAATCGTTCAATTCATCATTACCCTACAAGACAGTCTAATGAGTTTCATTTACCTCTTTTAAGAACATTATTAGCTAAAAAAACATTTATATATGATGGCCCGAGATTCTGGAACTCCCTTAGTGAAGATATAATTAGAAGCCCATCCCTTTGTTCTTTTAAAATGAAACTTAAAAATAATTTTCTGAAATCATACAGGTCATCATTTACTCAGTTTTAAATAATTTTATCATGAAATTCACCATTTCATGCCTCCTTAACTTATTATTATTATTTTTTTTTTTTGGTATAATTATCCGCGCGTTGAAGTCCTGCTGTATTATCTCTGTTATCTTTCTTTATCTCTTTTCATTTTTATTTTCATATCCTTTGTGTGTGCTTCAATTGTTTGATTGTTTCTTGTTCTTTGTTCTGCTGTTCTCTGTTTTGTAAACTTGTCTGTCTTCGTAGGCAATTCTAAAATAATTATTTAGAGGGGTCCACACAATACAAGCACTGCTTTTTAGTGGATCCCTCCATTTTCACAGAATTTTTATTTTAAAATGGTTATGATAGTTGCTTATATATATTCTGTTTTGCTTTACTTCGTTTTATAGATAAATATCAAATACTGTACATGCCTGAATTTATTTTATCTGTATAAGTTCATTGTAACTATTTTGATCACATTACTTTGTTCTTCTGTTGAAAATGAAAAATAATAAATTGAATTGAATTGAATTGATACCCCGATTCGGCCAAAGTTCATTGACCCTAAATGACCTTTGACCTTGATCATGTGACCTGAAACTCAAACAGGATGTTCAGTGATACTTGATTACTCTTATGTACAAGTTTCATGAATCAGATCCATAAACTTTCAAAGTTATGATGGTAATTCAACAGATACACCCAATTCGGCCAAAGTTCATTGACCCTAAATGACCTTTGACCTTAATCATGAGACCTGAAACTTGCACAAAATTTTCAGTGATGCTTGATTACTATTATGTCTAAGTTTCATGAATCAGATCCATAAACTTTCAAAGTTATGATGGGAATTCAACAGATATCCCCAATTCGGCCAAAGTTCATTGACCCTAAATGACCTTTGACCTTGGTCATGTGACGTGAAACTCAGGCAGGATGTTCAGTGATACTTGATTAACCTTATGTCCAAGTTTCATGAACTAGGTCCATATATTTTCTAAGTTATGATGACATTTCAAAAACTTAACCTCAGGTTAAGATTTCGATGTTGAATCCTCCAACATGGTCTAAGTTCATTGACCCTAAATGACCTTTGACCTTGGTCATGTGACATGAAATTCTAATAGGATGTTCAGTAATACTTGATTAACCTTATGGCCAAGTTTTATTAACTAGGTCCATATACTTTCTAAGTTATGACGTCATTTCAAAAACTTAACCTCAGGTTAAGATTTGATGTTGACGCCGCCGCCGCCGTCGGAAAAGCGGCGCCTATAGTCTCACTTTGCTTCGCAGGTGAGACAAAAACTGTTTGAGGTATTAAACTTGGTGCATGAATGCATATTGGAGTGACAACGATCTGAACTGATTTTGGATCAATGTCAAGGTCACAGAGGTCATTAGGAAATTGGGATCTTCACGGCACATATCCCCCCCCCACTCAAATGCAGATTTGATTGTATACATTGTGCATTAATCATTCAGTATAAAATTTTCTTCATGTTGTCCACTCCAGTTGAAGGAATTCCAGGATGCAAGAGGAGGACAGTGCCATATACAAAGATGGACACTTTTTCTGTGGAGGGGTTGCCACATGGGGTTGAGTTGAAAAGAACTTGCCTGTACGATAAGAAGACACTGGTGTCATTGATGAATAATATGTCTTCAATAAAATTCTCTGGTAGGTAATCATTCAACAAATGTTGAATATGATTCATGCATGTATGTACGTCATATTACATAATTTCTCAGTTTGAAGTAATAAGATAAAAAGTCAAAGAATCTCCAGATCGAGGCAAAAATCCCAAACATGTGAGAGGTCGAATAAAGGGGGGGGGGGGGTGACGCAAAACTGATATTTTACTATAGCCAGAAATATAAAAAGTCAGAGATAAAAGGCCATAGAAAACCTAATGTATATCTAGGTTATCAGCTTTTAACAAAACAAGCAAGGCAAAAATGGTTTGCACTGGGACTCTGGGAGTACCCGGTACTCCGAGTATTCGCTGACAAGGTCTCCAGATACATAGAAGTGGAAGAAATTTCATCTAAATCATAGTAATGCTTACAACACTATATTCCAAATAAATATAAAAAAAAAGAAAATTTCTGAATCCAATAAATTAGATATTGAGCAGGTTCGGTGACAAGACACAAGCGAAACTGTCTTGCCCACTATAAAAAATAAAAAAATAACTAGAAATTTGGCAATTTCTGTTGACAACTAACATAAATGTATCCACAGCTCAATCTAAAAAGTCATTTAAAATTTTAGAAGAGCTATTGTCATGAAATGTTTCTCATTTTCACCCTTATTTTCTCTGAACCCACCCAATGATAGGACTAATATTTTTTATTAAGATATAAAATGTAAAAGGTTCAATTTCTTCAATCGTTGCTAAGTTACTTGTCTTCTAAATGCAGCTTAGCTCAAAAATATCCCCTCAAGAGACGTCATTTGATCTCTGAAGGAATGACATGAATGTATACACATTGCTCCCTAGCACAGGTGACGCCGAACAATAATAATAACTATTCCATAAAGTATATATTCTACTGCAGTATATAGGACTCCTAAAATGCTTATTAATTAAATAGATGTGTTTTGACCTTCGATTTAAAGTTGTTTACGGATGGTGCTTTCCTCACTTCCAGGGGTAAGCTATTCCAGAGCTTGGGGGCTACACAAGCAAATGTTCGATCACCTAGTGTTACTTTTGTTTTGAAGGATGGAATCTGTAAAAGCAGAGGATCCGTTGAACTACACAAATTTTGACCATGACTACTGGTTTTATACCTCAATAATTCTGTAATGTAGCCAGGAGCTTGACCACAAAGTGCTTAATTTGTATACAATAAGTAAGAATTTGAATGATATTCTCTGCCGGATTGGTAACCAATGTAGATTTCTTAGTATTGGTGTGATGGGTTGCGAAAGTATTTGCGCAGGTGTTTTGCACCGTCTGGAATTTCAATATTTGAGAGTCAGGGATCCAATACAGTAGAATACTACAGTAATGTAACTTGCTAATGACACATGTATAAACAATCGCTTTTGTAACATACATATCTAAATATTTTTGGACATGACAAATGTTACAGACCATATAAAATGCCGATTTTAAAAAAGTAGTGATATGTTCTTTCATATTCACATCTATCTCTGTATTAAACTGTACACCAAATTCCTAGTTTAAAAAGTTAAACTGAACTAGACCTTTGACTTTTCCCCCTATCAATAGTTATTATTATAATTGGTATTACAATTGTATGTTCATTTACCTTCTATATCTGTAGCAAAACAAGTTGTAGAGGAAGCCACCAAGGAAAATGAAATGGATGTAGTTCAAGGTAATGCCTCAAATTCAACTTAAATCTACAAAAAATGTTAACTGTACAACTCCCAGTGCGTTCAATTGCCAGATCTGCATACAGGAATAGAAATATTATTTGTTTAAAAAGTATATTTCAACTAAGAACATATTCTAAGAAACAGCTTCTTTTATCAGGGAATTGAAAACCCAACTCTTCCTAATGAAAGGGATAATGAATAAGGAACAAAGTCCATGACGATCCCCAATAGAACAAAGGTTGTGAATACCAAAACCACTCTTAAAACATTCATATTCATTCACTTGCTGATGATGCATCTGTGTCCATTTTCCAAAAACTCAACATGAAATTTTAGCATTTGGTTTATGCAACTTTTCAGCCAAATTATGTTATTTAATTACACCTACTCAGAAATTTGTATCAACTAGGACTTTTGTGTATACAGATTTTTAACAGTATGAACAGCCCAAACATTAACTTCAACAATCACTGTAGGCTTTCTACCTAGTGGCTTTGTCTGCTGCTATTAAACCAAACTCATTATAACCCACAAAGTAAAACGAAAAGCATTAATTGATTTCACAAAAAATATTCAGATCTATTTCAAACAATGTCACGCACGTGTAGCGCCTTAACATTTGTGAAATGTATATGTACAGTAAGGAAAATACAAAATTAAGATAAGCAGATCACCCATTGATGAGTGAATTGTCTCATTCACATTCTAAAATTGTACATGAAGTACATTGCTGTAGGAAACGGATACCACTTCCTTTATTAACAAAAATATCTTAATGTTGAAGGAAACAAGAAAGGACATGCAGATATGCCATGTTCAGTGGACATACATGTATGTTGATGAATGGTAAATTGTACAATGCTATTAATCATTTTCCCATTTTAAACAGGTCAGGCCACTCAAGAGGCCACAAATGAAGCCTCCCCTCTCTCACCAGAAGCAATCCCCCTGGAAGACATAGATGAGAGTGACAGTGATCATGCCCCTCTTGCTGGTAAAAAATGAAATAGGCCTAATAAAGTTTAATTAGTGAGAAAATGAGACATTTTAGAAGATATCAGTATTAAGTCCCAATATTGTAAAAGCACTTTTTTCATTTAATTGCTGTACCTCCTTTGCAAACCAATGTAAATTCAAGAAATCATAGCCTAGCTTGCAAGTGATGAAACGTCACATATGGAATTGTCTACAAATGTCATGCTTAGAGATTATTCACATGTATTGCAAAGAGAGTACAATCAGTAAAGGGAAACTGCTTTTTGGTTGAGATCATGCAGTGATTAAAACTTTAGTCCTAATTTTGAAGCTTCCAAGCAATGAATACATAAGTCAGACTCATGAATTATATTACAAAAACTTTAAATCCCCACCCCTTGTACATTTACATATTGTGGTAATAATTCCTTTCTTGGCAGCAACTTCATATTTATGAAGCATTTATTTTTAGACAATTGTTGTACATATAATTTAATAGTTATTTGTATTTGCTATTTTTGAAAATTTATAGACTTCAAGTCCATCAAGCAACCAAACAAGCCAGATAATTTGCCATGCAATACCAATCCTCCAGTTATCCCTGTTATCACTCATTCTGTTACCCCTGCGGCTATCCCTGTCAAGTCTAGCAACGTTCGGCAAGGCAATGGTAATATCATTACTTGTGTCCTTGTAAATAAATAGTGTATACCTCATTATCCTTATATGTAAACTCAGGTTTACATTTAAAAATAATTCAGTTTATTTGACTTTATTTGAAGGAGAAATCTTTGAAATAGATGAATTGTATATTCCAGAAAAATTATTAATAATATGAAATAAACATGTCAATGAAAGTTGCCATGGAGAATTTCCCATTGGCAATGCGAACAAGAGATATGTCATCCATGTACTTGAAAAAGTTTTCATTTAAATTATTTCTTTTACCTAGATCAGATGATATTTTTTGACATATGATACAAATTTCAGAAGTAATTTGTTCTGCCAGATGCGAGAGAAAAGTGCTGTATTGCTTTGGTTTCTTTAACATATTTCTTTGCTTCTTTATTTCTCTTTCAGATGCTCTGAAGCAAAAGAAAAAATCAAAAAGAACAAAAATGAAAAGAAAAGGTAATGTAATAATGAGGTTGAAAGTAAAATACTTTCAATTAAATTCAATGGAATCAGCATTACTGGTCTGTTTGAATCGCAAAATTAAATTATCCATAAAGTGAGTCATTTCATCCCAGGTCATCAATTTCCTGTAGGATAGATCATACAACATATATTTCTTATGACTACAAAATTTATATCAGACTTGACGAAAGCTAAATACACATATTTATATACCCCTTACCATGCTGTTCTTATATTATTTTGATGCAAAGCACAGTCCCATTAATGATGCTGATTTTAGAAATAATTGACTGATCAAGGACTATCTTTTATTCAACAGAAAAAATGTATTACGTTGAAAAGCTTCTGGCTAAAAATGGAAACAGGTATAAAGTACAATGGAGAGGGTTTCCTCTGTCAGCGGCAACATGGGAACCTAGTGAGAACCTGCCCAAGGCGCTAGTGGACAGTTTTCAACCCAAGGAAAATCCTTAATAATCACATGATTCTGTCGCTGATTTGATATACTTCTATAATTTGATCATTATCAATGATTTCATTTCCTTCCAGCAAAAGATATATGAGTCTGGTTTTCTATTTTTTCTGACACACCCAGTATTTCCTGTAAAAAAATAAAACAATGAAAGAACTCTGCATTATTTGCAGAAAAGAAACCTTTTTGTACATGATCTCACTTTTCCTTCCAAATGATTGTTTACATTTGGTCCTTACATTGCCAATATATTGATAACATACAAAATACTGGCATCGGTTTCACTCCTTTTCCTCAAAAATAGATAAGCTTTTAAAAAATCACCTCAGAATTTGAATATGAATTTTAAAAATTACAAAACTGGCATATTCAAATTCAAAGTGATTTCCATATCTCATTAGAAAAAGACTAGTACACATTTATATATGTAGATAGATATAGCCTATACAAAAATCAAACATTAAAATGAAACATTTAAAGGCCTATCATGGTTTTTGCAAAGGTTATTGCACTATATGTATATAATAACCTAAGAATAAACACACACACGCAATTCAGATATATTGTAGAAAAACAAAAAGACGACCAGACCCATCCCAACAAAAAAGGAGCTGGAAAGGAATATTTGATAATTTCATTCTAGGCAGGCCTAGATATTTCTTAATGTTTTTTAATCAAGGTTGGGCATATGTCAATTTTGGGGGCATTTTGTTCCATAACTTTGTACCGGCATAATTACGGTTCTTCAAAATTTACAATATAGCATTATCAATCGAAAAGACTTGACCGGTTGCAAATTAACATAAATTTTTGATACAAACAAAACAATTTTCTAAGAAAATTGGAAGTTTGTGTTTTTATAATCAAATAAATAAAATAAATAATTTGAATGAATAGAGAAAAATGCAAACAAGGACCACGCTGAAAATCTAATCTAAATCGGATGTAAAATAAGAAAGTTATGACATTTCAAAGATTATTTTATTTTTGCAGAGCAGTTATATGTACAACTGAGAGATATTGTAATGAAATGAAAAGTTTATTTAATGTTCAGCATGGTTTCGTAACAATGAAGAGCGTAGAATAATTTTTAATCCATGTATATAGGGGCAAAGGGAAATTCAGTAATTGTTTGTAATCATTTATGTATTTTCTTTAAAATGTATTTAAGCACTATTTACTGAGAAATTATGATGTTTACAGCTGTATGATTATGTTAGATATTTATCTCTAATTGTTCTTAACAGTTCCCGTATGAATAGTAGTGATAATTACCATCACTGTTGTTGAAAAATATTTGAAAAGATTAAATTTTACAGCTTGACAATCTCCCTCCTCAATAGTTGACCATAATTGAGCTCCATGCTCCATTATGAGCCAAGGAATATGCTTGGCAGTAAGAGATTTCTGAACGAAAGTTAGTTCAATTTCTATTGGAACCTGCTGCGACAGGATGAGCTTGATTTCTTCAATATAGTTATAATAACTGAATGCTTTGCTTCCTGCTTGTCATTATTTGTTGTATGGTGCTACAAGTATACATGATCGGAAAAGCAAAAGTACTGACTAGAGAAGGAGTGAGAATACTGACTTTACTGAGATATGGAATACACTGAATTTACCAATATAGTGGAAATAATGAGATTTCTGAGGATACTAATATGAGTGAGGATACTGAAATACAGAAATACTAAAATTACGGAGACACTTAATACTGGCATGACTGAGATAATGGAGATACAGAAAGACAGAGATGTTGAAATCCATGAGATATAATCTAGGTTTCCGAGAAGGAGCAGATTCTTAAGTGTAAAAGACGGAAACTTGTGTCTGAGAAAAAATAAATATGACATGGGTCCGAAAATGCAGCCGAAACGAACCAGCTCGTCAGGAGAGAAAGTCGGTTCGGCTACAATATGCAATTGAGAAAGTAGATGACTTCCCCTACTCACCATTTTCTTTTGCTTTTCATTCTTTGAATTATACAATATTTCAATTTTCACTGATGTTACAATAACAACCAACTTGACTGAACCATAAAATGTAAAAAACAATGGTAATTCTGCATGTTCAGGGAGGAATAAAACTTTGTTTGATAGGACACCGAGGAGGAAATTAAAATAATTAGAAAATACAATACAAAAGAAATAGTGAGTGAGTGATGACTTTGCACAATCTCCCATACTATATTTCAATAGTCAAGATACGACAAGATCATGTTATTAAGCAGTTTAAGAAAAATATATAAAGGAAGAGTTTTCCTCATTCTATTAAAAAAAAAATGGGTTACAGATAATCACTGAACAGTGCTCGGCAAGAAGATGTCCTTTGTCTAAGTTCCTTCACCTTGCCCCACAAGATTATTGACAGACCCATGTCATATTTATCTGTCAGACACAAGTTTCCAATCCTGTCTAGGAGGAGCTGTTCTTGCTGCTCTTGCCACATGATCATTTGCTTCATCTCCAGCTTTGTCATGTTGACCTCCTCATAGCTCCGCTGTATTCTTTTTAGCAAAGAATCCGCTCTCTCAAACATGACTGTTGGAATTCCCGGTTTCTGTTCAATCAAAGAAAAAATCATAAATTTGATAAAAAGGAGGCTATACTGGTCATCTAACACAATGAAATTTAAACCATTGAAAGGAAGTTCTCTGCACATAATTCTGAAATGCAGGTCAACTTTCGGCACACAGTATATAATCTACCAATGACATTTTTAATAGCATCCAAAGAACTTTTTGAAATTACTTCTATAAATTGAATGACATTTCCTTTATAACCAATCAAATAAAAGAGGAACATAGTCTCGTACAGTAATTAATCCAAAGAGACTATTAGATTCTTATGTTGGCATTATTTGGGAAAAAAAATTGAGGAAGCATAAACATCAAACTTATGACACTCCTCAACAGACCAATGATTAAATAGGTAGACAATATGGAGATGTAATACCTAAAATGAAGAAGTTTTAAGGAAACATGGAAATAAAGATTTTGATTTACTACCTCACAGGCAGGAAGCAGGTGCTGATTATAAATAGCATCGTCTGGTTGGGCTACCTGCTCAAATGACAAGAAGAAGCCTCGCTTATTCCACTTCTGGTTGTATTTTTTCAGTTTCTCTTTCATCTGGGTATTCACCTTCCAACTTTGTCGTTTGAGCCTATTGGCAATTGCTTGTCCACCTTCACAATTAAAGGAACAGTAGGAATGCTGAATTAGTCAGTCGGCCTTCTCAGAAGGTTGCATAGGAACAGAATGAAAATCAGTACTTAACCTTAAACATCTTGGGGATGGTTGAATCTAGCCATCTTGACATTTTTTGTGACCATTCTGGCACAGAGTTGTTGATGGCGCCGTTCAGCAACTTCTATCCTTTCAAGTCTCATCCTGCTTTGACAATCAATTTCCCATTTATTTTAATGTTTTATGAATTCCTCATGAATTTCTGTTCTTGGACCTTTTTTTAAACCAAATTTAGAGTAAAACCTTTTTGAAGAATAACTATCCGAAGATAAATAAATTTGAGCTGATGAAGGTAAAAATAATCACATTTTCAATAATAAGATGAGATATTTCAATTTATACAAAATCACATTTTGGAGCATGCACTAATGCAATGTGGCACAATTTCAAAATCATACCTGGGCATCTTAAATTTGATCTCAAAAGATGCCTACCACCATCGCTTTTAGGGTCAAAATAAAAAAAAACTTACGACCATATTTCCTCATCAGTTCTCCGAGGTATATCTTGTCCATGGCCTGGCGTCTTGTCTCAATTAGCAGTCTCTTTCTTTCTTCATCATGGACCTCTGTGATGAACTCTACATAGATTGAATCACTGGTCGTCCATCGCTTTGGGACACCATGTTTCCTCTCCATTTTCAAGAGCCGAGAGTCAATTCTATCACATAAAATGTATAATTTTTTTTTTAACTCAGAGACATAACAAAACTGATAGATGTTAGCTATAAATTACTTATCTCAGAATAAAAAGGAATGTTTTGAAATGCCCAAAATACTTCAGAACAATTATCTTTAATTGAGTGATTTCCAGACATACATTATCTCTGTATTCACATTAGACTGTATTTCTTAAGGCCACCGCACACCTTACGACCCGACTGGTCTGCAACTGAGTAAAGAAATGAATGGCAAGGTAGTCATAAGCCTCAACACCACACAATTTGCGATCCGTTTATGTTACTCTGCGATTCACACATGCGCTTTTTGCCATTGCAACATAGATAATGACGTTTTAATAGTACTGCATATGCCCGTTGGATATCATGTATACGTCAGTATTTTAGTGCGACTCTGCTGTCCGATTGGCTGGAAATTGAGCTTGTGATCCAGGTGTAAGGATTCAACACATCAATTCCTTACAATTGCCCTTGCGATTTGTCTCTGACCTGTCTGCAACTGTCAAGCTGACAAAAGCTGTGTTGTAGAAAAGTCAGGTCGTAAGGTGTGCGGTGGTATTTTATCTACCATATTGTTTTGAATATTTTTTTCAAAGCTAGGACATAGTATTGGAGCAGGAAAAAGATGACATTGGCATGAAAAAGTCTGCAATGTCCACATGGTATGTGTATGAAAACGTGTGATATGCCTTTCATATCTGGCGAAATAAAATGTAAATGCCTGCAAGGAATGTAGCATAAAGGTAAAGTCAGCGGAACACAATGATTCATAAGCATAATGGTATGTTTCACCCATACACAGGAATTTTCATTGGTTGTTAATTATGTGCGATAGTACAATCTGAATACTATTGTATGTTAAGCTTTGGTGTTCTCACTGTAAAATACACCACTACAATAGGTTTTTATGTACTTACATGTATGTGGCATTGAATCACAACAGTCCACAATGATTTTTACTAGTTTATATATTACATTCTTCTTACCTTGCTAGTTCTTGCCTCAAGTCTCGGGCAGCCTCATCTGTTTTGGCATTCGCCATATCACACCTGTAGATTTGCAATCAAAACAATCAAATGTGATGTATTTCCATCAAATCACTAATGATTTATTCACTCATTTTCATCTTTTGAATATTCATCTAGTGTAAGTAGCATTGCATATACATTCATTCAAACTTATCAAGCTTAGATGAGGTTTTCAGGTGACATCATTTAATAGCCAGTAAGGGCTCTGGTCAGCTAGTTTCATTTGACGCCTGGGAGTAGGTTGAAGTTTCCATCACCCACATTTTAATATTTTCTGTAAGAATTGTCTATTGTTGGTGTGCTTATCTCATCTTTTCCATATAATGAATTATAAACAACCAAGATGACATAGTGAGGCTTGGAGTGTGCATTATTGCCTAATAAACCCATTTTCAGCCCAAGGAAATGATTTAGATGGTACTATACCATAAACTATCAATGAACCCAATTTGTAAAAATTAAGAAAATTTCTTTCTAGTAGATACAATGATTCAGCATGCAGGAGATGTACAGTACAAGGATAGTTAATTATAAATGCTAAGTTGCAAGTTGACACTTGAGGAGATGAGGCTACTATACATTATATAAACTTGACATTGGGGCAGAGTGCTGGAGGAGTCTCATAAACCTGTGTGACAGTTTTTAAGATTGACTTTTAACCCTACCTAGGCCAGGGTATTTTGGGAGTTCATATGGCCGGGGGGGAAGGGGGGTCCTCCTTTTGAGATCTCAGTTGGTGACTGCGCCCAATATCAACAAGGCAAGTTGTCTGGGACATTATCTACAAAACTGTATAATTGCCTGGATAGGGTTAAGAATGACTGGTGGTCCTTTCTTACACCCTCAACCATCACCATTGAACTTTTTGGTGTATACCATTTACCATATGAAAGATTCACCAGTCATTCTTGGAAGAGTTAATAGAATTTTTATTATTAGTAGGCCCTAATTGATATGGAATGTCATATGCAAGAACATTTTCTACAAATCGAATGTACAAAAAAACTTCATTTTCATAGAATCCTGAAAATAGTCTTTACTGTACATTTGGTGTATCAACAGACAAATTATTTTACACCCGTTCTAGAAAGATACACAAAGTAAATCATCACGAACCATTAAAGAAAATGAAATAAATGCACTTAATAACGGCAGCTGCTTGTTTATGATGTCACAAATCCAAAACTTTAAGTCCTAATTACTTTCCTAATCTTTAATGGATTTTCCTAAAACATCCACCAACAATCTTTATATTTTCTGCTATTTTTACAATAGGCTTTTATTTAGGGCAAACTTCCCCTCTAAGTATCTGTAAATGTTTCCATATGCATTTTATTTTGTTTTTGAAAATATCTCTTGAATAGGTAAGAAAAGGGTATATTTTGAATTAGATTTGGCCTTGTCTTTCTACCCAAAAAAGGGTGGGTAGAGTTTTAAAAATTGTCCTTAAAAGCATGCAAAAATAGGGCTCTATTTTAATTTTCAGAACAAGCATGAGTTAAGCACATAAAGGGTGATGGTGCCTGGTACATACCTTGTATCCTCATAATGGGCAACTTTCTCACAATAGCCATGCTGCCACTTTTTGTGATCTTTGTGATGAATGAGAGAAAAATGAGAAATTTGAATTTCACATAATTATTAAGAGTAAATTACTTAAACCAACTTCAAACACTAGCACTCCAGAAAAGTAGAATACCATAATAATAACCACATAATTTCCAGGGGAGGGGGCACTTCCATTGAAGAGTGGATACTATGCGTTAGTACTACTATGCGTGACCAAAAACATGTAAAAAGGATCTCTCTTTCAAGATATGGCATGTTACGTATGTATCATATTAAGTAATTGAAATTGAAAAGGTTTTATTCAAAATTATTGCACTTTGCAGCCAAAAGGCTGAATTGCGTACAATTTACAGGTATATATAGAGTGTACAGATTTTAAAAAATCAAAACTTGAAATGATTACGAAAATAAAATGCAACTAAACATATTATGTATACTAAAAGCAAAAGATGATGTAAAAAAACAACCAATAGAAGACTGAAAGGTGGTGGTGGTGGAAGGATGCTTATTGATATACATCGTAATTCAAATTCAAACAATGAAAACGTAGATTTAAGCAGGTAACAAAAACTAAAGACAGGAGGGTGTCTGGGGACGAGCGAGCAGTCAAGTTCAATGCACAGCTCCAGCCAGGGATTGCCAATCCCACAACAACACCATTCAACCTGAGCAATGGAATTGGTTATATAAATCCATAGCTAAGGCGAGTAAGTCAAAAACACAAAAATAATTTTAAAAACGTATATTTCGCTAGGGAAAACGTGTATACGGTTCAATTTGCAAGGGAACAAATATACTATATAACGGAGGTACTTTTGCCCCAACAATACATGCTTAGTTTCCGATTAGAGCAAGGTGTGTGGGGTGGTACTAAATGCAATGAAAGTAAAAGTAAAGCTGACGCCTGTGACATAACAATTAAGACATCATTGTACTTGTTTACAGGGATAATTCGGGGAATACCTGCCGAGGGTATCGTTTTGTTTCAAATACTTGTTAAGGATTGGGTTTCATATGCCAATACTTGTAAGGGGTGCATAGATAATTTACACAACAAATTTTGGAATTTCTAAGTTATGCGTACCCTTTGTAACTCTTCCAGAAAACAAAACAAAGGAAAAATTTTGCTGGTCATGTTGAACCAGTACCAATTTTAAACCATGTTACTAAACAAAAATATTAAAACAAACACATAATATAACACACATATACAAAAATGTGAAAATGGTTTACACAAATAGCAAGGAAAGCATCAGGCTTGTATAAATGAATACATCATTTTTACTGACACAACAAAATTTTAAAAACCTGTGTAGAAGTTTGGTATACCGGTATGTCATTAAGTGCTACCTGATTCTAGGGTTAAATCAGATCACATATCTTCATTATCTACAAACTCACCAGTGTTGCTTATGTTGCGTGTCTGTCTTTCCTCAGCTACTCTGGTCTCTAGCCATTGCTCAACATCATTCTCAGTGATACCATCTATATAAAATGAAGCAAATAAAGTTTTAACAATGAACCTTTACTTGACTGGGCTTTTTGAGAACCTCCCTGATTCTGGGGAGGGGGAGATGGGACTTAGATTACCCCATTAACTTTTCCTTCAATTGATGTGTTTAATATTCTTAAATCTCATTTGTTTTAACATATTGCAAGTAGTGCTTCATTTTGTGTAGTTTTATTCAAGGCTTTACTGATTGTACTTGTTTTGCAATTTGTACAGTGCTATAAACCTTTTGAAAAAGCACTTTAAGGAGAAGTTCACCCTGACAAAAAGTTTATTGTAAAAGTAGCTGAAAAATAATAAAAAATATTGCCGAAGGTTTGAGAAAAATTCATCAAATAATTAAAAAGTTATTAGAATTTCAATTATTTGATTTGTGACGTCATATGCGAGCAGCATTCCCACATAGCGAATGGTAAAAAATCAACGAAATGTCATTTTCTCAGAAAAATTGAAAATGGTTTTCACTGTAACTTTTGTATATCAATAGACAAATCGTTTCACCCCCGATCTTGAAAAGAAAACAAAATTAAGTCATCAGGTACCATACAAAATTTGAAATTCATACATTTTATATTACATAACACATGGGGCAGCTGCTCGTTTATGACGTCACAAATCCAAAATTTTGAACTCTAATAACTTTCTTACTCTTTAACGGATTTTCCTCAAACCTTCACCAATATTTTTTACTATTTTTTCTGCTATTTTTACAACAAAGTTTTCTTCAGGCTGAACTTCCCCTTTAATAAGAATTATTATAATTACCATAAGACCGTGGACCACTACATTCCATTGAAATCGGTGAGAACCCTCCAATCTATATGTTCTCCAGAGTATGATTTTTTTTAAATGCAAATATAGAACATATGGTAGTACAACAAAGTTCTGTAGAGCCATATGTAAAAATCTGCTACACAATTAATAGTCCGACCATGGACCTATTACAAATAGTCTGACATGGGACAATAAATTATGCATCACTTCAAAACCATATACCAGGTCTCAAAAGGCGCGCAAGAACCTCTCCCCCCCCCATCTGATCAGACTATAGATCATTGCCTTTCCAATAAGCATACATGCACTATGCTTGAAGTTGATACCCTAAACAGTTCTTCAGTTATTGAACGAAAGAGTTATTTTTAGGTGTATAATGACATCTGTGACCTTTCACATTCACCCAGATCCCCTATTTTTAATCAGAATATTCTCACACATACTTGATCCAAATTTGAAGTTGATCAGTTAAACGGTCAAGAACAAAAAAGGGATAGACAGACAACCAGAAAACATGATCTCTCCTTCATAGAAAAATCATCTGTGATTGATTACATCTACATGCATGAATGATCATAATTTTGCTTTTCTTATATACATAAATAATTTTGAGATCGAATCAGCCTGGGCTATTTCAACTTGCAGAGTGAAAGGCGTAAGCTAGTTTGAGCATCGGGAGGTGCACATCCTAGGGAGGTGGAACTAAAATTTGGAAAATCAGATGTTGAAAACAGAAGGGGTATAAATTTTGCCAGTGTCAGAACTCATCTGCCTCAACGAGTGGGTGCATGTGCAACCAGTGCACCCACCCCCCCCCCCCCCCCTAGTCCTTGTAGTTAAGACTTGGCTGTCAACAACACTGAAATAAATAGTTCATAATGTGACTTTATTTTATTTCTTTGTCAACTGTGGACTAAGATGCAGTGAATTTCTTGTGGACTAGGTGCATATGCAATAACAAATACGGTGCACACTTCTTTGAAACTCAAACAGGGTTAAGTCCTCTTACACTCAATGCTGAGATCCAGGAACTCCTTTTGACACTTCTCATGAGTTTCCTTTGCCCTCTTCAATACTGTGCAGAGACCTGTAGCTGCAAGAAAAATAAATCCACACAAGATTTTTATTGGAAAGGTTAATTCATGTAAGTTTTGCTCAAACATAAAGGCACAGTAAAAACCAGTATTCACACTTTTCTATTTCTGATTTTTTTTTTTACTTCATCACTTATGTGAATTATATGTTTATACATTTCATAACTATATCATTTACTAGTATGGAAATCCAGCACTGAGTAAAAACTTGTTTGTTCTGTTAGTTTTTTTTCTCAAGTGTTAGTTTGCAAGATTTCGCCAAAATATTTTTGTTCAGGGAATAAATATATGATGTCCTGCAACTTTTCAGAGTCTGCCATGAAACACTGGTAAGGATAGGATATTGCCAATGGACTTTGTGGCATTCACTTTATGAATTCAACTAAGTATTTTACCTTGAATTTAAGTGGCCTCTCGAGCAAACTAAAACCAATTAATTCAGAAATCTTGTTGGCATGTAAAGATTTTTGTACATCCTGAGCTGAGCATTTGGTTGACCCCAAAATTGCACATTATTAGATAATCTGACAACAATCCAAGTCCCTGTGAGAATTTGACTCAAATTTAATTTGCTAAAGTAAACACTGAAAGTTTTCGATATTAATTACATTTTACTTTGGACTTTACCCCCCCCCCTTATTTTTTTCAGAACTCCAGTTACACCAGATCTGCTTAATCATATATATTTGAATTCCCAATTTCTATTGCAAGTTTATTTAAAAATACCCCTTTCATTACTGTTCAGCACCGAGGTGTTATTTTTTAATGTTATATTTTTCCAATTTTGCAGTGGTATTTTTTTAATGCATCTCAAGACTATCTAATTAATCATTTTGGCACCCTTTTCAGTATTCCCTTTTTTAACGTGCAATATTTTGTGTAATAGTATTTATATATATTTATTTATGTCTTGGGAGCGGCATGTGTGGAGGCTCATGCCTTCGGGCAACAGTGATGAATTTCGCTTTTGTGCCCCCAGACCCACATGCCGTTCCCGCATTTCTTTGCATGTTAATGTACTGTAAATTTTCTAATGTAATGTGTATGTACTTCTTTATATTGGTCAAATAAATAATAATAAGTATTCAAATTAGTAAATACCAATATGTTATTCTTCTCTCTCTTTTTTTTAAATTAACAAAGTAGAAAAAAAATAAACTACAGAAATGAAGATACTTGTACTCCAGGAAGGATTACACTTTGATGACTATTTAAAAGAAAAAACTTATACTTCCATTAATATTTTTGAACATACACCGAAATCAGTTTTAACTATTTTTTTTTGGTAATATCACAAACTTGTCTGTATTTCCAATCCCATTGTGTTCCTCAATATTTTCAAAGTAATAAAATCAAATAGCCAGAAAGAACATTTGGGCAATCATAAACATAATTAGACCAAAAAAAGTTTTGATGTCATTAAATTGTGCTATGATATACTCATTGGACTGACAGGTTCCATTGTAATGTGCATAATGAATAAAAATTACCCATTTGCCTTTGCTTTCGATAAGCAAAGTGCAGCAGGGCACTTGTCAACTTGTCTTGTCTTCCTATTGGAGTCATCTCTTTAGTGATTGCCGAGAATCGTCTCAAATATGCCCAGAGTCTTTCTGTTGCTTCACCATCTGTAAGGCCCATGTCTTTTGTATTTCGGACATTGAATTCCCTCTATAAGAAAAGGTACAATAAAAAAAGGATAGTAAGAAAATCTCATTACAAATAAATCTTAATTCAAAAGCTATTTCTGCCATGAAATTGAAAATAAAAAACATAATAGGGCAAAGGATTATCCCCCCCACACACACACACACAGCAAACATCACATTACACACCCATCCACCATAATTTTTAGCACACAATACTTAAAATCATTATATTAGCAGAGGATGGGGTTGGCTTTGATACACCTCCAAACTTGAATAAATTGGTTTAAATAAAAGCATAATAATTGGAGAAGTATATTTGCGAAGAATAAAACATAATTTGCGATGTCATATAATTTATAGCATATTTGTAAGCCACTACCAAATATATTATATCACATCATTTCCATAAATTCCAAATTTTTCAATAATTATACTATGGCAAAAGTTTTTTTTTTCTTATATACTGCTATGAAATGAGGTGATTGATGATGTAATGAATGTAGAAGGAAAACCTGTTTCAATTTTCTGGGATTATGGGGAGCTGCTCATTATAAAATAAATAAAATGCAATATTAAACTTGCTTATCCTTTGACAGTGTTTCCCACATTATTCAGCAATATATATCTTTGGGTTATTTTTTCTACTTTTATTTAATGCAACTTCACTTCTGGGCAAATATCCCCTTCAAGTAAAGCTTAAGCATAATAATCAAATTGAAAATAATTGAAGCTTGTGTCTAGTGTTAATCGAAGAATATTTTTCCAACATTTATGTTCATATTTCTGCGGAAAATAACTAAAATAAGATCCAGTCACTATTTTTTGGTCTAGATACTCACTATAGTATCATCAAGAGAACTATGACTTGCTTGTATTGAATCAATTGCAAATGTATTTGATTTGATTTGATTTATTGTTTTCTTCTGCATCCATAACATTCGTATAATACAATTTTCATTACATAATAAACATAATATGTTAGCATTTATGGCATGAATCATAAATAAAGAGTACTAAAAAGATAATTCCAGACAAAAATGATTGACTATTTCATATTCACAATGTGCAGGAGAAGGATTGTCATCATAAGCAGATTGCTTGAAAAAAAAATGACAATCCCTAACTTATACTAATTGAAGTAATTAATACATTTATAAAGCAGAATGGGCATATATTTTCAAATACGAAACATGAATTCATGCAATATTATAGTATGAAGATGGAGATGATAAAGCTGAGGGTGACAGTGATATGATGATGATGTTGATGATGATGAAGGCCATGGAGATGATGGTGGTCATGATGAAGATACATGTATTGGTAATGACTAAATCGGAGGAATAAATTCAAGATAAAAAGGATACGACACACAAATTTTACTTCAAGTATTCTCATAATAACATAGATTTAACGTTTGCCTTAAATGAACGAAGAGACGAACATTGTTTAACAGGCTCTGGTAGAGTTCCACAAATCTGGACCATGGTGTCTTATGGATCTCTGCGCAACAGGCAATTTGGGGTTGATTAAATGGAAATTTGAAGAGTTACGGGTAGGGTATTATCTTTTCATTCTCCTTATTTTCATTATTTTTTTTAATGGAAACACATTAGTGAAACTGTATCCATTATCATAAATAACATCCAATTAAATGACTGTAATTGATAAAAATAACAATATTCAAAGTTGTAAATTTCAAATAAAAACACAATTCGTACTTATTATAAAGGAGATAAGGTTGTTTCAGAGCAATGTTGAATTTATATGATGCATGGGTACAAAATATTGTGTAACCAGTCATATGAGGTTGCAAGTTGGTCTCAAAAGATACATTAGACTTTTGAGAAAGTGGTCTGGACACAAACAAAATTGAGAGGGAGGGCGGCTAAATTACGAATGAGAATTGGTTAGAATTGGTATTACCTGACAGGATGCCTTGTGACCATATGCATGAAATGCTGGTAGAACAAGTTTGATCTCCTCTAGCAGTTTCGCTTGCCCAGTTTTCTGTGATAAAAATACATATTACAATAAAAAAGTGGAGCGCCTGTGGCACTGGCAGTCTGACCTGTAATACGCGATTCAATATAGCAGCATTGCTGACTTTGAAAACTACTGCAAAAATAATTATCCACAAAAAACACCATTCATTAAATGATACAATACTACCTTCATTGACCCTAAAACCATTTTAATCCAATTATTGAAATTCTATGTATGCTAAAGTGAGTTAACAGAATATCAAAGATGCCCGCAGAAGGTCATGTATATCTCAAATTGTTCAATGCTGACAGAACTCCAGCATGTAGATTCCTCAAAAAGAAGGTCTAACAGTTAAAATCAGTAAAGAACCCACCCCCCCCAAAAAAAAATATGACTCTCCAATACTCAATCCCCAATATCAGGGTTTGGCAGCAGACAAATGTACATGTAGCTAATCTTTCATGAGATAACCTCATTAACCGGCATTCTCTAAAATCTAATCAGATAGTCCTCTTAAAGTGATAAATATCACAAAGAAAAGGATGTACAGGTGTAATCCCTCCAGCACCAGTTCTAATGGCAGACATACAATAAAAACTGCAAAAGCAGTAATTGCAATTCATAATAAATGGATTCATATACAATTCTGGCAAGGAGTGTTCAAAGTCAAGTTTGATACTTCAGTCAGGTTTTCTGACTTTAAGGGAACAGAACATACAACAATGAATAACTACTACTATGACGACAATGACGAATACTACTACTACTAATAATAATAATACAAAGAAAGACTTATATAAAAAATCAATCACCTTGAGATGTGCAGTAAGCTGACAAGCTATGTCGTAAGCCACATGCATTGTTATCCCTTCTGGTAGAGTTGCCTTTAAATGCTCTATCATGCAAACTGAATATGCCAGGCTATAAGGTGTAGAATATATATATAATTACAAAGACTACACAGACAATTTTCTCTTTTCTTGACCACAAAAACACTGCACTATTTCTGGACTAGTTACTACACCCCCATGATCTCGGCCCCAAAAATTGGTATGAAAGTTTGAGTAGGATTTTATTATTTTGTAGGAATTCATTTATGCAAGAATTAATATTTATGGCAATATCTCATTAAATAAAGTTTCTAATAGGAACAAAAATTTATAGTAAACATTTTTCCTTAACATGCACATTGACTCCTTTACTAAAAAAAAATAATGTATTGTATTGCTTTACAATGATGCCTCTTCATGTGTGGTTACAACTTGCTATGAATAGTTGAATGTGATATTATTTTCTTTCTGTTATTAGTAGGGTTTTTTAGGACTCTATAAGACAGGAGAGAACTTGATATTTTAAGTTTGTTGCTAAAAATCATAATCATTACTGTGGAGTTACTGGCAGAAGAAAAAGGCATTTTCTGTCAACAAAAACTGGAGAATGCAAAATATCAAACCTCATGGTTGGGTACCTGTCAGGTATTCAATCAGCTGAGCCATACTTTTACACAAAACTGATAAATACATACCTCTCTCCCTGGAACATATTAAGCATGGCCAGAGGGAAGCCATGCCGGCAAACAGCCCCAAACACTCCCTTGACATCCAACGCATCTGCCTTTTTCTTGGTTCTAAGCAGAGTTCCTGCCTTAAACTGGCTACAGTTCTAAAAATCAAAAGAGTAAAGAAAAAAGAGATGAGGAAAATTGCTTTGGTGACAATCAATGCAATCTGCCACATACAACAAATGTGAACCAACAATTGCAAATATTATGTCATTGTCAGTAAACGAATGTCTGGAGCAAAATTAATTGGTAAATGAATTGAGAGCTCAATCTGTAATCTACCAAGCTCCTGCAACCACCTACAGTAAAGTGCTGATGGCCATAAAAAGAAAATATGCACTTGATGTTCAGGGACCCTGACTTTCGAATTCAGGAATTTTCAATGCAATGTTATGCACATTTATAATTAGTTTTTAGATCTCATGAGAGTTCTTGTTGAACATTATACAAATAATTCACAAGTGTGAGTGCATTGGTCAAGATATGCAGTTCACTCAAGGGCACAGTACATGAAGTACAAGGTTTATCAAGTGTGTTAACAAAGCACTGTATGGTCAACACTTAACATAAGTTACCTTTGATGCTTGACCATGTTCTATCCTGTACCCATCCACAAAGGTCTTAACATAGTCATCCTCTACAAAAAATGTCGTTTGATGAGTGGTTCCACCTGCACTAGATCCTGCTTTCTTCCTCCTCACCAAACCAAAGCATCCGTCAATACAAACAATCACTTGACCAGTGACCTTAAAATTAGATAAAGGCAAAATTTTGTAAGCAAATATGGAAAACAAACTTTAAATACTTGAAAGAAAAAATGCACTTACAAAATCCTATGTATTATAAATCATTGCTCATAACTGCTATTTATTATATTACTATTGAATTATGTCTAAAAATAGCACTATGAAAAAATAGCTGCTTGGTCTATGCTCACTTTGTCTACTTGCCCGTCTTGTCTCATCTCACATGGTCCAATCAAACTTTTTCTTACCATTAGGTATAATTGCCAGTTGGTATATGCAAAATTTCATTCAATTCTCATTTCATGTAATGCCCAATATCCAATTGGTGTAACATCACTTGGTTTATTAATAGACTAATTATACATTCAGAATATGATTAAATACAACCTCTTGGTTATATTTTAGACCAATTGGCAAATAAACAAACTGATAGCAGATCGATTTTGCGAATTAGGTATTAAACGATCAGATAATACATGTAGACCATCTGCTACTAGACCAAATGAATACGAAACATGACTAGCATTCCCATGAAAATAATATTTTGGTTTAATAATGTTACCTTTGGGCAAGCAGGGCAGGAATGATTACATTCATATTCAGGGACAATTTTGGCATCGACATTGGTATAGAAAGCCTGAAAATGGCTGAAACTGTATTGGATCAGCTCTGAGTACAGCGCATTGACCTATAAAAAAATATAAATGCACACACTTTATAAGGATCATAAATATCTACATCACATTACAAATAAACTGAAGCTATACTAGCTGAATAGGGGGGGGGGGGGGTCACTGTATGCAACCTGTCAAAGCATAAATTAATGTGGAGCATGATTTATGGATTTTAGTTATATTTTCATAACTATGAAACTATCATTAAAACAGTTGTGGGCCAAGGCCATTGACAACAGATAGTCATAAAAGGAATTGGAATATTAACAAATAAATAATAAAGTTGTTATATCCAACTATTATGAAAATGATTATCAAACTGCCTATTGCAAACTTTAAGAAAGTTGTACAGATACCTCTCTCTCTGATAATCTGTTTTGAAAGCCTATAACTTGACATGCCGCCTTCAATGACACATGCGCTTCAACCTGCATGTAGTGGATGAATGTCATTAGCTCCATAGAAACAGCCTTTCTTGGATTCAGTTGAGTGGGCCACAGGGAATAACGAACCAGGGTGGCTGCCTCTGGTTCACATTTACAAAATGTGCACAACACATTATGAAGCCTTCCTGATAAATATATGGTGAAAAGAAAACTTTCACAATGAGAGTACACAATCAGTCAGCAGATCCTCAAAAGATTGCTTCTTTTATCTAAGTGATTTTCATTACTAGTAGAAGATACTATCATTTTTGATGAGCTTGGTGCAGATGGAAACAACTCTTTTTATTCAGCCATTGCTGCTATAAACATTGCTAAACAATGGCCTAGCATCCTTTGGCAAGGTATTAATCCTCAATTTGCTACTCTCCATCCAGGTTTTAAATGGGTTCCCGGTAGGATGCCAAATGCCTAGCAATTCAGTCTTGGAACTGTTGTTGGAATGCTCCCCAGGTGGAGAAAGTGCATGCATTGTGCAAGGGAATGTCAGTATCCGAAGACTGGGATAATAACAATTGCGATATAAAGTACTTGTAATTAGCACTATATAAATGTTACTATTAACATTTATTAAAATATAAATTGATTTATTGATCTATTAATTGACTGAAAAATACTACATAGCTTTCTGGACAAGGAGCTTTGAATGCTCCCTCCCACAAAAATTTTGTTATACTCTATCTTTTAGTGAAAATAATGCTAAGACTGCTTCTTTCCTATAATTTCAAAGGTTTGTGGTGATTGATCACTTTTTGTCACATCATTGCCCTAATGTTGAGATTGACATCAGCTCCTTTTATACTGTATAAATTCCACACATGAAAGTATGAAACAGATAGCATTTCACGATATGCAATTATGCACATGTATTTATGGTAAATACCTTTAGAATCAAAGACTTCAAGGGTCTTTCCATAAGAAGTCTGACAGGTATGACTCTGTCTAAGAATTCTTGTTTGATCATCCTCTACTAGTTGACCCTGTGATCAAATTTTAAAAAAGAAAGGTACCGGGTATTAGCCATGCCTAGCACTACTACTGGAAGACATCTCTTCCAAAACTATATTTTAATCAGTAGAAAATTATTTATTATTCAGTACAAAATGCACATAATTCCTAACTTATTTGTATTTTAAAACATGATATTTATAGCCTTATATTTATTACTTACATTTATGATGCAATTTGAACTTTTATGACCTTAAATGGCCTTTAACTGACAAAAGTATGATTTAAATGCCCAGTGATCCATATATTTGCATTTGACTTTTCATTAGCTTTAATTTGATACCAAACATGACATGCATTTTTGTAAATATGAAAGTCATATACAGTGCGTATCAAAAAAAAAGTTTACACTTTGAAAAAGCTCTGGAATTAAAAAATATACAACATGTGGGTAATTTTTTCACATATGATCTTGGGTTTGGGTCTCATCTATCCAATGAAAGTAAAAGTTTTGACAGAATGTTACACTTGAGTGAGCAATGACCATTTTTGTAAAGCTCGTAGAAATCTGTTTGCGCAGAAAGGCTTGTTTTCACGCTGTGTCCAGGAGAAAGGGTGAAATCAAACTTATCCTGCAAAACATTTCTCACACATTTCCCTTGCACTTTTAGTCAACTGAAATTAAACGGATACATTCAAACATTTTGTAACAGTTTTGCCACCCAAATTGGAATTTCAATACTTAGTAAGCACAACCTTTACCCTTTTTGTGCCAGCTGGATCTGAGGACGTAAATGAATCTGACCAAAAAATTATATCAGACATCTCCAGCATTTTTTCACAAAGTTTTTATCATTTAAAGTGGGTTTACATTTCATTTTTCATTTAATACTTGTTTCTCCACACTTTTCCCAAGCTTGACAATGATTAAAAAAATGAAAATCAAGCCTGAGCCATTTCATGTAAATCACAGTTCAGTGTAAAGCAAATATCGTCACGATGGCCCTCAGTGTGTGGGGGAGTGGGGCGCAATGCACACAAATGCTCATACATTTGTATGAAGTACATACCTTCCTAGCCATAGGCTTATGCAAGAGAGTACTGTGTAGCTTTTTAGAGCATTCCTCACAGAAGAAAGCAAAAGGTCCACAGTCCAGGCAGGTCAAGGTGGCCTCCTGTGTACAAAGGGCACATTCCATGTCCATGAAAGAAGCTTGACCTGCTATATATGCCAAAGTCATCACTGGTTGCACTTCTATCCATTCGTTCCTGGCCTTCTCCTTCCTCTGTTCATGAAGATTCAAAGGGTGACTCTCCTCTACCAGCATTACATCTTCATCTCTCCTACTGCTGGAACAACAAAAAAGATGCATGAAAAAGATAGCATGGTATAAAGCTAAAGTACATGTAGCATGAAAGGTTTCATGTCCTATGTACTGAATATACAACAGCAATGTAAATGCATAATGAATACTGGAACTGAAGTAAATTTATTTTTAATTCTAAACCCATTATCACATCTGTTTGATATAAATGACAAGCAGAATAGCACCGTGTGACAAATGACCATGACTACAAGATGAGCAAACAAAAGAGACCTCAGATGTCTAACAAGCATGTATTTTACTGTTTTCAATGATCAATTTCATTTTGGAGATTACCTGTCATGTACAACTTCATCAATGACTGCAGAGGTTTCACCAAGTTCTTTATTTTCATTATGCTCTTCCGTGGCTCTAAAGAATTCCTTAAGCGGAACAACATCCACATTTTCATTCTTGCCAACAACATAGGTCTTCCTGGTTACCAGAAGCTTCCTTTCCCTCCAATTGCCCACCTTCAAGTTAGACAAAAAATGGAATAGAAAACAAAAATCAGTTATCAATAAAAGGAACCGGGTAAAGAGTCCTAAAGCGACCCAACAATCATCTTGCATACATTTTCACTGGCAAACTGTGTGTGGAACTGTGACTGCAGAGTTACGAACAATGCCTATTCAATTTTTTAACAGAGGCCATAGGCAGCGGAAGCGGGGGGAACAGGTTCCCCCCTAAATTTGAAGTGGTGGGACGGACCTCCCCTAAATTTTTGTTGATAACCTTTTTTTTGCTAGTCAATTTTGTTTACTGTGTCCCCCCTAAATTCTGGTGGACCCCCCCAAACTGTCTCTGGTCCCCCTCTAAAATTTAGGTTGATGACCTTTTTTTTTTGGTTGTCAAATTTTGTTTCCTGCATCCCCCCTAAATTCTGGTGGGCCCCCCTAAAATGTCTCTGGTTCCTCTCTAAAATGTAAGTTGATGACCTTTTTTTTTCTTTTTGCCCAACACAAAATTTCGATTTTTTTTTGCTTCCGCCGCCAATGACAGAGGCTGCAATAAATTGCTAAGAAAACCAATAACTCTTTTAAAGTTTGGAGTGTTATTCCCTTTAATTTCATAATTCATATGTTGCTATAATAATATGAACATATTTCAGAAATTGAGGCACAAGAGAAATTATTTCTTTTGGACCTCTTCTACATCAGGCTGTGAAATGTTTGGAAAACTCGACAGAATTTTCGCATTGAGTGTTGAGTATTGAGTGTAATATTTTGGTTTTAGGGGAATCCAGCCTTGGTCATAATAATATGATGTGTTTGAAAGAAAAAAAAAAGAATGGTGATAGTTTGAAAGAAATCAGACAAGCAATAAGAAAGTTGTGGCCGTTTTAAAATTGCAATCCCTTTTTTTATCTAAATTAGAGTTTTCCATCCTGACATCAAGGCTCAGACTTGAACCTCAAAAAACAAGCTTCTGTCGTGATACCTCTCCTTCTACCCCAGTCTCGATCTGCCTTCTTGATATGAATTTTGAAATTAGGAGAGGTATCGCGACAGAAACTTTTTTGGGTTTTTTCAGGTTCAACTTTAAAGCTGTGCCTCGATGTCAGGATGCTGTCACATGACAGACCTTCATCCAAATAATCTGTGGAAGTGCACAATTTCTGTTATCACAATTTTTTTTAGTAAGTTATTGAGACCCCAATCTATTTAAAGGGATGGTCCAGGGTGACAACATTTATATCTTGATACATAGTGTTGTGTTGGGATCAGAATTTATTAAAGGGAAGCGTAATAAGGAAACTTTGCAGAAAGTTATACAGTTCAAATCACAAAGTATTTAATTATCAATATTCAGCTACAGTTCGAAGTACATGAAGATTCAGATATAACAGGAGACGATGAATATAATAGTTTCGAAGTATAAGATTAAGATTCGGAGTGAAGTTAATATAATATTCGATGGACGTCTAAGTCTTGAAGTCAGTCAGTCTACCTGGATGAGTGTGGGTCTAGTATTCTATCATTGGTATTATGTCTCTCTAATAATCAAGAAGTCTTATTTATCCTTAGTTTTGAGGGTGTAACCATTTAAGGTGGGAGTGATCTCTAAACTTGATCTGACTGGTATACAGCTCACCGACTATCAAACTTTCTCTGGTATCAAGGGTGTGGTGATGCTCTGTGCAAGTGACTGGGGCTGAAGTGTGAGTCATACTTCTTCCATGAAGTTAGCTGACGTCACTGAGGGTTGGGTCTTTTTATGGTCAAGGCTTAGCAATTAAATGGTATTGGGGGTTTTGGGATTCTAAGATGACATTGGGGGAGTTTGTAAACAAGTGAGGGTGAATGACTGATACCCTTTTCATAAACCTATCCTCCAATTAGCCGCCTAAGAGTAATGCGGATAATTCAATAAAAATTGCGTTCAAAAACTCCGAAAATAAGCCGCATTATTTTTACGAGCGCCCTTCCTGAAAAAGGCGGATAATCGCCATGACAACTGGACACGCCCCCTCTGCTGCGGTTGTGTTGGAAAAGGGTGACCTTGTGACCGCACCATGGCAATCATCCGCATTATTTGGAAATGCGTTCATAAACTCAAAATCTTATCCCGATGCCGCTATTATGCGGATAATAGCAGCATCAGAGTAATGCGGATAACTCTTGTCCTCCAATTTTACGACCAAATTATGCTGCTATTAGCCGCCTAATTCATAGTAATTGGGTTTATGAAAGGGGTATGAAAAGATAACAGGAAGTTAAATTCATACTACATAACATCCCTTTCTTTGGAAAATGAGGCTCCTCTCCTCATTTGGGAAACGAATTGTATACAAATAGATTACAAAGGATATTTTGAAAAGTGAGTGAAACCAGAATAGTGTATCTCAATTGTCCACTGTACTTCCACTCTCTCTCTCACACGTACTATTTATACTAAGAGGATTAAACTTATTCTACGTCTTAACTAATTTCAACTTAAACTAAAGATATAACTAACACATTGAATACATTCACTAAATTATATTTGAAATAAAGTAACACACAAGCAAATCAATCAACTGATCAACCAATAATGATACTATATACATTAACTCATGTAGACTTATGCACTTTGAAAAAACAAAAAACTAAACTAGTTCAAGTAATAACAGTAATAACAAGAAAAAAATATGTATGCTACATAAATCTTAGCATCTGATCAACATAATTAGCGGAAAGTTAACAGGTGCGCTCTAGAAATGACAGTTTCTCTATGTTAGGAAGGCCAATATGTACTTCAAATGAACAATCAACATAGAATTCAATTATTACTATCACTCCTATCCTGTTGGAAAATATCTTTCCTTATTCATGTTATAAAAGAACAAACTAAACAAGTACTTTCAAGCTTGATAGATATCATCATATGACAAGTATAAATTCAAACTTATCTTGGTAATCAACCTTGCGATGATAAATATTTGTTCAATAAATTATATACTGTTGTAAACTTAATTAAACACGTAGTCAACAATATTATTCAAATCACATGTATTACACTAAGCAATTACTATTTACATCAAATACAGTTGTCTGAAAAATCTCTGTATGATAAGTTGGTCAGCAGGTCACAGTAAACTTTAATGGTCTGATGGGATTTAGAGGTCACAGGGCAATTCTCCATAATGGTCATTTATGTCATTAATGTCATTGTACCTGTCAAATAGTTTGGATATTGTAATAAAACAAGTGGTTTGGAGTAAAGCTTGCCTTGTGTTGAGGATTGGTTTTTCTAAGGGACTGTTCACACTTGGAAGATTTCAGACAATAGTGATGTCACCAAAGTAGTTTCTATACACTCCACAACATTATATAAATCGATCATTTTGTGAGCGGTGGGCGTCCTCATCATAGGGAAATGTGCTTCTATTTTCACTTCAAATTCGGAAGTCTATTTATGTCATAGGATTACGCACCAAATCTTCTATATGAGTTTCTCTCCTAATTTGCTCTGATGTCTTAATGGTCATTTTCAAGTGTATTCAAACCTGATAAATTTCATGCTATACACAAAGAGGCGAAATACTATTTAAAGAAAATAATAAAAACCAAAATACAACTGTATTTCTTGACACATCTGGTCTTATGTGTAGTCCAGTATCATTCATCACTGGAAAATGCTTTGCTTTACATGTTAATGTTAACCAAATACAACATCATCATGATTTTGATTGAAATATAAAACATTCACTGAACAAAATGTCAAAAATTTCATCAAAATCGGATAATATTGAAGTTTAAAGTTTAGCAATATTTTGTGAAAACAGTCGTCATTAATATTCATTAGGTGGGCTGATGATGTCACATCCCCACTTTCCGTTTTCTTATGTCATTACATAAAATCATAATTTTTCAATATTTCATACTTGTGTGGATAATACTACCTGTAATATGTCTCCCTTAATGAAATAAGTTGCGGCAATAAACATGATACATATCTAACACACTCAGTTGTCAATCCAATTTTGCTAGTTCTTGGAAGAAAAAATTGAATAAACCTAGTTTCACATACCGGGTACATGTAATAAAATACAGAAGAACAGTTGGATCAGCTTTCAGCCCACATAGTCAGAATGACGATTGTTTTCACAAAATATTGCTTGGCCTGTAGTGTTAAACATTAAACTTCAATAACTTTCGATTTTGATAAAATTTTTGTTTTTAAGCACAGTGAATTCTACTATATTTATTAAGCTAAAGATACTTTCAGCCTGGACCATCCCTTTAAGTCCCGACCTGTGTCTATATCCAAGGAAGCTCCTTGCTATATCTAAATGCACGGTGGACAGAGCTCCCTGGCCTGGGTTAAGCTTTACGGTACGGTATTATGGCCACTGCACTACTACTACTAGTTGTACTGATGTAGCTAATGATGTCTCAAGACTCAAGTCAACTCTCAGTCCCATCATTAATTAACAAACAAGTGTCTATCATAAGAATAGGAATTGAACGTTTGGTACCTACCTTCGCCTTGGTCTTGCTCATTGTAGTGATATATAAGGATCGATCTGGATCGACGTTTTTAAGTCAGTTATCGTAAAACGTGTGAAGATCAGTTCGCAGTGGGAGTAGGACTGGTTTCAGCGCACGTGAGATTGCGATTATTACGTACTAGCAAAGCACTAGTTACGTAATGTGCACTGTGATATCGGCGGGTCGCACGTCGGGTCGGTCGGGTCGTGGCCGGCCTCATATCCAGTTCGAGGGGGACGGTATGGGTAACGGGTGCTAGCAAGTGCACTTTTTTTTTTGGGGGGGGGTGCTCTCAAGTACTTTATTTTAGTGACTAATTGAATACAAAACTTGGCATGCGCCTGCTTTTTTTTCAAAAAATTTTCCCCTCATATATCCTGGTTCGATGCCCCTCCGGGGGGGGGGGGGGGGGCAGGAAGAAGGCACGGCGCATAATTCACTGTGTTGTTGTACTATCATTATTTTCAGTATTAACTTTTGTTGCTATATGGAATAATAGATTATAGTAGTATAGTAATATTACAAAACATAATGAAAAATCAACAAAAACACACCCCGTGCAATACACTTCAACACACAAACAAAAATAGATCAAACAATAAAGCCTACATCAGAAACTCAAATAAACTAAAAGTCGATCCCGGTTAAATAAAAGTAAGTACAATTCCCGCTTGGACCGATCATTAAAAAGCTAGGCACACGTCGAAAACACTCCACAAAATTACCAGGGATCCCAAGTCAATAATGACGAATACCGTCTATATAAGTGATCGTTACCACGGATAGTCATGATAACAATCCATGGTAGAAACACGGATATTTTGTGGATCGGCTGATTAGTCTCCGGAGTTTGAAACAGAGGGTCGTGGGTTCAAATCCCAGCCATGGCGTAATTTCCTTCAGCAAGAAATTCATCCACTGTGTGCTGCACTCGACCCAGATGATGTAAATGGGTGCCGGCAGGAAGTAATTCCTCAAAAAGCTGTGTGCGCCTTAATCGGATGCCTAGCTTAGCCGGGGTAATAATAATAGCAGTGCCTTTTTAAAGCGCCATGAGCACCGAAAGGTGACCCTGTGCGCTATATAAGTAGCCACCATTATTATTATTATTTACTACATAGCAGAAATGTTCTTTTTGCCTGAAAATGGCAGATTTTTCCATGAATTGACAAAATACTGAAAACAGCTGGGTGACTCTGGCAGCTCCCTGATCGAGAAAGTTGCCAGCACCTCTTTATTTACAACAGGTAGATAAAAGGTTACTCCTTTGTCTTAAAGTGGGTTCAAATGGAAAAGAGGGTTTACTTCATAGCAGAAATGCTATCTGCCTCAATGGGGACTTCAAAATGGCACATTTTCCAAGAAATAAACAGACTTCAGAAAAAGGATGGGGTGACCTTGACAGCCCCCCCCCTTAGGGGAGGCTTTTCAGCCAACGAACCCTATAAAAGAATATAAAATTTAAAAAAAATAAAATAAAATTGAATTAAAACAAAATGGAATATGGTTGGGATTAGATTATATCCACAGTGAAAAAGAAATGCTATTTCATTCATGCAGCGTTGGATCTCAAACTAACGCGGGTGAAAAATTTCGCGCGGCGGATTTATCGTCAAAAAGGTAGAGAGGGAGTCGCCCCCGGGCCTTCTAGGGTTAAAAGTCATTTATTTTTTCGATTTTTTGCTATATTATATCGCTCTTTATAATTCGACTGTAGAAAAAAGTGATAGTACAATTTGAGACTACTACTTACCTAGCAGTAATAAGGTAAATACTACCTGCTTATGGTGTCAAACTTTTTCTGTGGTGTGGGTTGTACGAACTCCTTAAATTTTGCTCCCGGACTAAAAGTAATGTGAGCGTGAAGCACAAGAAAATTTTTCGACGAACTGACGCGAAAGGGATGTAGAAAAGGACATTGATGTTACTGTTAATGATGCGAGTGTGAAGCGCGAGCTGTTTGTGGTCGATTTAGACCCACAAACGGGATATTGTTATCACATTTTTAGTCGTGAACAATATGAATATCTTACTTAAAGGACAAGTCCACCCCAACAAAAACTTAATTTAAATAAAAAGAAAAAAATTCAATAGCATAACACTGAAAATTTCATCAAAATCGGATATAAAATAAGAAAGTTATGACATTTTAAAGTTTCGCTTCATTTCACAAAACAGTTAAATGCACATCTTGGTCGGTATGCAAATGAGGGAACTGATGACGTCACTCACTATTTCTTTTGTATTTTATTAGATGAAATATGAAATATTTTGATTTTCTCGTCATTGTCATGTGAAATGAAGTTTCATTCCTCCCTGAACACGTGGAATTCCATTATTCTAACATTTTGTGCTTCAGGCAAGGAGGTCCTAATCATCAAATTCGAAAAAAACTGAAATATTGTATAATTCAAACAATAAACAAGTGGAATGCCTCTGGCCGTCTCACCTGCATCACGCGGTTCAATATAGCAGCAGTGCTGACTTTGAATACTACTCTAACTCGCACAAGATGTTCAGTGATACATGGTTACTCTTATGTCCACTTTTTATGAACTAGACCAATAAACTTACAGAGATATGATGGTTATTCAACAAAAAACCCAACATGGCCAAAGTTCATTGACCTTACATGACCTTTGACCTTGATCATGTGACCTGAAACTCGCACAGGATGTTCAGTGATACTTGATTACTCTTATGTACAAGTTTCATGAATGAGATCCATAAACTTTCAAAGTTATGATGGTAATTCAACAGATACACCCAATTCGGCCAAAGTTCATTGACCTTTGACCTTGGTCATGTGACCTGAAACGCGCACAGGATGTTCAGTGATACTTAATTACTCTAATGTCCAAGTTTAATGAACTAGACCAATAAACTTTCAAAGTTATGATGGTAATTCAACAGATACCCCCGATTCGGCCAAAGTTCATTGACCCTAAATGACCTTTGACCTTAATCATGAGACCTGAAACTTGCACAAAATGTTCAGCGATGCTTGATTACTATTATGTCCAAGTTTCATGAATCAGATCCATAAACTTTCAAAGTTATGATGGGAATTCAACAGATATCCCCAATTCGGCCAAAGTTCATTGACCCTAAATGACCTTTGACCTTGGTCATGTGACGTGAAACTCATGCAGGATGTTCAGTGATACTTTATTTACCTTATGTCCAAGTTTCATGAACTAGGTCCATATATTTTCTAAGTTATGATGACATTTCAAAAACTTAACCTCAGGTTAAGATTTCGATGCTGATTCCTCCAACATGGTCTAAGTTCATTGACCCTAAATGACCTTTGACCTTGGTCATGTGACATGAAACTCTAATAGGATGTTCAGTAATACTTGATTAACCTTATGGCCAAGTTTTATTAACTAGGTCCATATACTTTCTAAGTTATGACGTCATTTCAAAAACTTAACCTCAGGTTAAGATTTGATGTTGACGCCGCCGCCGCCGTCGCCGCCGCCGCCGCCGCCACCGCCGCCGCCGCCGCCGCCGTCGGAAAAGCGGCGCCTATAGTCTCACTTTGCTTCGCAGGTGAGACAAAAACAACAGAAATAGTGAGTGACATCATCGACTCTCTTATCTGGATGTAACTGGCTCGTTCATATAACTATTTTGTTAAAAATAAGCGAAACTTTGAAATGTAACTTTCTTATTTTACATCCGATTTTGATGAAATTTTCAGCATTGTGCTTGTCTGATTTTTCTCTATTGATTTAAATAAACATTTTTCTGATGTGGACTTGACCTTTAACAAATAATGAGATTGTCATACACTAAAAATATTCGACATAGGCCTACTGACCTGAAAATGGGACATTTCAAGGTTCTTGGAAGCTTTTCAAAGAGCGTGAAGCGCGAGCTGATTTTTATAACATTCAGCACTTTTCTGTAATCGTACAAGGGATGTATATCTTGCTGAAACATAATGAAATTCAAATTGCGAGCGAGTTATACTATTGAGTAGATTACTATCTCACTCAAGGCAATGTGCGCGATATTTTTTTTTTCATGAAACTAAATAACACATAAAATCGCGAGCTGAAATACGTTTTGTACATTGACTTGAATAAGGGGAACTTTAAAAGTGATGTGATCCTCATGAACGATATACCTATCTTAGTCAGTGGGCAATGCAAGTGGATTTTTCATCTAGAACCCATTTTCATTTCTTTGTTCTCGACTTTTTCCTTTTCTAATTCTCCTTTACTTTTCTGTCTCTTTTCATGCGCGACTTGGAGAAATGGGAGGAACCGCCTATAAATTTGATATAGGTCTCGTTGTAGGAAGGGACGTATTTGCATGAAATACAAGGTTAGAACTAGGATATGTCATATTTCTTCATCAAATATGCTTCATGTAAATATAATAAATAAATGAATAAATAAATAGTATTAGAACACCCGAGTTGAAAAGGATAAACAAAAGTCACATAGTAATATTATATACAGGGAGAAGATGCTCAATACTGTTATTATAGACATAGTATTTTAATAAATTAAACAGTAGTACAGAATTTATTGCAAATAAATCATGGATGCACATATAATCAACATATTATAAACACAATTGATTAGAACTACATGCATGAAGAATATTAAAAAAGTAAGTCTTATTTACAACGTCATAACGACATAAAAGCTTTCCCATCATCTGTTCAAGAAATGAATAAATAAAATGCAGAAAATATTTGGCAGTATTTGAGTCCTGGACAAGTTCTGAAATTAGAGGGTATTTTTGTGAAAAGGTGGGTGTGAAAAAGCCTACCAATCAAATATATTTTTTGACTGCTATCAGACCTGCCAACCTCTGGGAATGAAAAATTGTATTTTGTGAAAAAAAATGTATTTTTCTCCAAAAAAGTGTATTTGATAATAAAATGCGTGGCGCACTCGCTCATCGCGGCGCCCAAGCTGCATGCAAGCTAAAATGCGCACTGCTCTTGCAGATAAAAAAAACAACAACATTGAAACATGTGTATATCTCACCCTGGTTTTAACAAAACGATTGAAAGAAAAAGTTACCTGAAATTACATTAATCTAATAACCATATTTGTGTAAGTTTTATGAAATAGAGACATATAGAGATGATATTCTCAATAAATTACGATTTTGTAAAAAAAGATAAAATAAAAAAAAATATTTTTAAAAGAAAAAACGTACTGCCGTATTTTGGTTTCAAAAACGTACTGGTTGGCAGGTCTGGCAGCTGCTATCTCACCTGGATAAACTATACCTGGTTCATGCAGGGGTAAAAAGTAGAATATTTATTAAGTTATTCAATATGTGTTGGTATTTGGTACCTGAACAAGTTCTCATAATTAAAGAGCATTTTTGTGAAAAACAAGCATACAATCAATCACTTACTTTTGTGTTACGGGACCCAGGTTAGTTCCCCCAAAAGACAATTCAATACAGGAAACATATATATTAGTGAAGGTTACTCAAAATTCCATCAAATATCAAGGAGCTTCTTTTCCAAACTTTATTTATGTCATTTGTGGCAACTTATTAGAGCAACCTCCCCCATTTTCCTATTCTCCTGAGATAAAACTCCCATAAAATACCATCAAAACACACCCCTCAAAATGCAATGCAATTACCTGTCATTTCAACCATCATACATCCAATTCAAACCATGCTTTTACATAACAAGTGGAATGCCTCTGGCGGTCTCACCTGCATCACGCCATTCAATATAGCAGCAGTGCTGACTTTGAAACTACTATAACTTGCACAAGATGTTCAGTGATGCTTGGTTACTCTTATTTCCATGTCTTATGAACTAAACCAATACACTTATAGAGATAGGATGGTAATTCAACAAATACCCCAAATGTGGCCAAAGTTCATTGACCTTACATGACCTTTGACCTTGATCATGTGACCTGAAACTCGCACAGGATATCTTATCTTATCTCCAAGTTTCACGAGTCAGATTAATAACCTTTCAATGTTATGATGGTAGTGCAACAGATACCCTCAATTCGGTCAAAGGTCAATGAACTTTGACCTTGGTCATGTGACCTAAAATGTGCACAGGATGTTCAGTGATACTTGATTACTCTTATGTCCAAGCTTTATGAACTAGACCAATATACATGTACTTTCAAAGTTATGATGGTAATTCAACAAATACCCCCCACTTTGGCCAAAGTTCATTTACCCTAGATGACCTTTGACCTTGATCATGTGACCTGAAACTTGCACAGGATGTTCAGTGAACTTGATTATCATTATGTCCAAGTTTCATGAATCTGATCCATAAACTTTAAAAGTTATGGTGGTAAATTCAACAGATACCCTCAATTTGGCCAAAGTTCATTGACCCTAAATGACCTTTGATCTTTGTCATGTTACGTGAAACTCAGGCAGGATGTCAAGTGGTACTTGATTAACCTTATGTCCATGTTTCATGAACTAGGTCCATATATTTTCTAAGTTCTGATGACATTTCAAAAACCGTAGGTTAAGATTTTGATGTTGATTCCCCAACATGGTCTAACTTCATTGACCCTAAATGACCTTTGATCTTGGTCATGTGACATGAAACTCAGGCAGGATGTTCAGTAATACTTGATTAAGCTTATGGCCAAGTTTCATGAACTAGGTCCATATACTTTCTAAAAATTTCAAAAACTTAACCTTAGGTTAAGATTTGATGTTGACGCCGCCGCCACCGCCGTCGGAAAAGCGGCGCCTATAGTCTCACTCTCTTATGCAGGTGAGACAAAAACCATAAAAAAAACGAAAGTTTATGGAACTTGTTAAACATGGTAAATGAGGCCAATGCTCCCATCATGTGACATCACATAATTTTTAAAACATTCATAACTCTATCATTTCATGGATATTTACAGGGATGCACCTTTATAGAACTGTAATTTGAAACCGATTTAAATGAGCTATTTTGGACACAAAAAGTCCTTTCTATGGCTGAAAATTAGTTGATAAAGTCTGACCTCAGACCATTCTGAAAAAGTAGCATCCCTGTTTGGCCAAGCCCTTATTTATATATATTTTACTACTTTGATCAAAATTATCTTTAACAAATTTCCAAAAACTTTTCATGGTAATAAAAACTTTGCTGATATTTCCACTTTCAAATGTTTTCCCCTTGGATATGGCGATACAAAACTTTCATATTTTTATTACAATCTCAACTCATCTGCTTATACTTTTTTTTAAGTATCAAATTTAGCTACAAACATCTGAAGATTTAATCCAACTATACGTTATTAAGTAAGCACTTCCAGAGCAAAGGCATGATAAAGAAATACAAATTATATTTGAACTGATTCGTATTCATGCGTTGCATAGAAATATCAAGAACATTCAACATAAATACGAAGAATGCGTAGAAAGATACTGGAATGCTAGATGCAATAAAGAGACAATAATTGCACTGTGATGTACACTACTGTATATATAATCTGATGAGTACAAATATATACAAATTAGAGCCAAATCTACATTAGAATGAGAGAAACATTTCTTCATTAGATTTCAAAACTATGGATCCCACTCCCAGAACAAAGTAGTAATGACATGGTTTGCATTAATGATTATAATTTTCTTTCATGTCAATTCAAAATCTACATCAGGGGTTCTCAAACTACGGCCCGCGGGCCGGATCCGGCCCGTGGAGGTTCTCATTCCGGCCCGCGAGACTGCTGTTTTTTTTAATCACTTTTAAGTGACAATATGAAACATAGCTCAATATGATTACATTGTGTATCCATATAGACCTAACCGTCATGGCAGTCAAATTAATTTGACTTTAAAACAAAGTTTAGAGGAGTCTTTTCTGTCTGTTCGATCTACTTACTTTCTTATTAGATGACGAGCGTTGTTCTAACCATGTTTGGATCTACATACAGGTGCGAAAGTGCTTTTTCCACAATGAACATTTTAAAGAACTAACTCATATAGGGGCCTTAGTCTGTTTTCAAAGTGGGGAGGGGGGGGGGTGGCTGGCTATGCAAAAAAATCACAATCATATGGTCATTTTTACGTTTTGTACATGGTTTGGGAAAAAAGTGGGGGGGGGGGGCCTGCTTGACCAGTGAACATTTGGCAATTACACCTTTTGTGCCAAGGTTCAAGCAACTTGTTGATGACAGACTGTCACGTTTCCCATATTGAAAGTGACTATAGGAGACTGACATCCTTATTAGAGTCTACAACAGACATTCTCTATTATTCATTCTACTTTGACTAAAAAAATATTGATACTTCAAGACATTATCTGTCTCCCCAATACCAGGTGTGTATAGGTACAATCTAGATTCCTTTTAACAAAGTACTGCAATTTTATTCTTAAAATCTTTTCTGATTTTGCCTGCGTTCCATATGAAACTGTAATAAAATTTGTTAATGTTGGATTGAAATGCTCCCAAAATAAGCGCCAGATTGCACAAGAGAGCATCTAGGACACCGACCGCAAGGGTCTTTGCGCTTCGCGCACATTTTTTTTCTTCTAAGTATCCACTTCACCCTGGCCCTTTCAGGTTTACTTGGAGTCTCATCTGGCCATTCAAGGAAAAAGTTTGAGAACCCCTGATCTAGATCAAGAAGCAAAATGAAACGAACACTATATGTGTACAATGAGCAGGATGACAGAGAGGGTCAAAGGACAGGGCCCCATCTGACAAAGATTTGCGATTGTACCTAACAACCATAACTATGGAAAGCCAGCAACGTCAACATTGAAATGCACATGTGTGTTCAAAAGCATTCTAGAAATGACGTTAACTCATCCACCCATCTTTTTCTGAAGAATTAAGTGGGCCCTCTTTTTGTAGAAAGGACATTGTGCAATATTCCTGTAAAAGTCTGGGAAAAATTATTATAATGTTGGATTTCCATATAGTTGAGGTTGAAAGGATCAATCGGAACTCTTAGTAAGGCCGGCTCCAGATATACCTTGTTAAAAAGGGGGCACACTACAAACTTACAATTTATATCAATCCCCCTATAATAAATACTATATGTAAGATTGTAAGTGCATACACGTTCACATATATCAGACACAAGACTATTTGTATGGTGAGAGGCTGAAGGCTAAATTTAGTAACAATCGAGTCAGACACGCCAAGTCTCCTGCATTATATGCAAGACTCCCGCATTAGGGACTCTTTCTCATATCCTCAAATCCCTGGCTCATGCATGTGATCACTGTCTTAGGATGTAAACATATCTTCATAGAAATAGGTGGTAAAAATAAAATTTGTAACAATTTTACATTCTGTGTAAACATTGTTGTGTATGGTAATATTCCTACTATGGCAAAAGACTGACAAAACTCTGAGGGCTCTTAACAAGCAGCTCGATGATCGATATCAGGGAAAATTTTCATAATGGACTGCATTGATCATGATTTGAACTTAACTGCATATTCAGGGGCTGTGCGGTGGTGCAACCCCGGTAGCTAGGAAGTCACAATTGAGGCTGTCAAGGAGATTAAAAAACAGTGGCTGTATAAGGCCAGAGACAGAAATTGAGGGAGAAAGGCAAGAAATCCAATGACCAAAGCCAAAGCAGATGCTGAGGAAATGACGGATGACATGGAGTAGCTGCACATAAAAGATATTGGCAAATTTCACTTTTATTTAACTGGAAGCCTGAAATTAATCATTTGGGGAATACATGTTATTTTTGAGAAATAAATCTCTTGCCATGGCAATGGCCAAAGACGAACTCTGTTCAGGTGGCTCTGTTCTAAAATCAAAGGTTAGTCCATAAGGAAGCTCTTCTCATTGGCATGCCCATGGTATCACTGTGTTTGGAAACCAGTTTGTGCATTGTGATGTTCTGACCTTGGAGGTCTAGTGTTTGTGACATTCATATCAGATTTTTGGAGTCATCAACTCATTTGTTTTCTACATCAACTGGAACAAGTTCATGAGAGAAAGCAATACACCATATACCGGTACCTTCATTTATATACATGTACTCTCTCTTAACACTGAACTTTTTTGAACCAGTCAACCAAGGCTATGACCCAAGCTATGATAAAGCATGGAATAGACGTCCAGAAACAGGCTATCGAATATCTCAATCGAGGACAAATCCCAGGGATTATAAATGATTCTCTTCGCCTTGGCAAAATGTGTGCAATGGAAATGACCAGATACAGCCCATGGTGAAAAATAAACATGAAGTTATACTTGGCGGACTGCACACAAAAATGACACTTGGAAATGCTCTGGGTGGACAACAGCTTTAGTTGATGCCAAAGTGGCATCTCATGGAACAGCAGATTCTTTTCTGAAAGCTTCACATCTCATGCATACAAGATATGCACATCAAGTCACTTTAAATTAAGTTGCAAGAGGAGGCTTCTCAGATAAGATCTGGGCGAAATGATTTGCAATTTGGAAAAAATCAAAGGATGAAGCAAAAGTTCTACATTCAAGTACTGGGAGCAAATAGAGAAATGAAATGTCCATTCACATCATCATCTGGGCACACAGAGAAAGGAACTTCCAAACGTACGTCAGATTCTTAGAAGAACTCACTCCATTCTTCTTTGCCTTTGATCATACCAATTATGCCAAATACGGTTCGAGACATGAAATCACTTCCAGATGGAATCAAGGAGGAATCCAAGAATGCCAGTAACACGGTTCTTCCCCAAAACATCCAAAAAGTTTTATCGTCTATTCAATTTGAAAAGGCTCATGAGCAGGAAAAGAAAACTGTGAAAGGTTCAGGTGGGGCAGTAGGGATCTTTGAAAAGCCTGCAGCCTTGAGGAGGATGTCTTCAGGACCAGAGCATCATGGAGTTACAAGGTTACACCCCAGAAGGAGACGATCATCCAAACGGACATAAGCACCATGGACAAAGTCCCTCAGCTAACCAAGACGTACCACAAACAAGTCACCAACCTGACAAACATGATCCAAAACATGCGAAATCCGTTTCTGGACGAATTTAATGACCCTATCACCCTTGGCACACGAGTATGTGCAGATGACTCAGTTGACAATACAGTGCAAAGGTGGGAAGAGACTGGAAAGACACAGTATGACGAGTTTGTCACAAAGGTGTATGTTGAGGGGACTCGATCTCTGAGAGCAGCGCAGAGTGAAGATCTATGCGTGAGGCAGCAATGAAGCCCTGCCAAAACAGTTGGCACATGGAGACCACAGTCAATTCAAGGATGAATGCAATTCCTGCACTTTTTCATGTCACTGAAGGAGACAGTGATAAACTCCTCAGCTTCATGAGAGCTATCACACTTAACATGATTACCAAAACTTATGCCATTCCATCTGCCTCTCCTGATATAGCAGAACAGTAACCTGATCTCAGCCAAGGACCTGGACAGCTGAATGAAACCACATGCACACCAAAGGACTACATTCTCACCACTGACAGCAAAGCGAAGAGTTTTTTGAGCTGACGGACTCAATGACAAAAAAAAGAACAGTAGAAGAGGAACGTAAAGAATTCAGGGATAATATACATTAAGCATTAATCATATGCAAAACTCCTAAATCATGGTTTTCAATTAATGGTGAGGTAGCCCAAAGTGAGAGGAAATGAAAAAATGTCATCGTCTCAGCAAGGTTGTTCGGGCAGTGCAAAAAGATGCATGTTATTGGCTATTTCCTCTAAAGTTCATCATGGAGGCCAACATTGCAAAGGGGAAACACAAAGTAAATTTCTCTGCCAACAATGGAAATACTAATTGATAAAGTAAAGGAAATAAAGAGATACTCTTAACGTCTTTTTATGTAATAGGATTACTATTAAACAATGTTCCTTCCATGCACTTTGTAACTCCAAAAACATAATATACTTACAAACTTCAAAAACACACTTTGCTCAAAATAGCAACCTTATCTCCCCATCATTAAGTTTATTCATCGGCAGAACATAAAAGGCACAATCTGAAGTTGAAAAGGTGTTGTAATCTTGATTATCACTTCTTCACCTTATTTTTGTTGCTATTTTTTATTTTGTTCCTCATATTTCTTTCTTTCTTTTAGTTTTGTATATAAGTTTGTGCTTTGTTTCATCTTTGTTTATGATTGTTATGATTTAATTATTTGTTTTTTAATTACATGCACAACCATTCTAAAGAACATCCAATGGCTGATCGAGGGCAATTTTACCGTGTTGAAATAAAATAAATCATATCAACCCATTCATCAGGTCCAAGACCGCTAGTAGTAACCCATTCCGACTAGCTTACTTAATATACAAATCTAGAAAAGTGTGATGATAACTGTTCTGAGTTTGAAACATGTTCCATTAACTTTTAGAACCTTGAATAAAGCATTAAAAGTAAGTGTTAATTATCATATAAGCAAGTATAAAATTATTTTTAATAAGATTTTTATGTGAATATGTAAATAGTGTTTGTTTTATCTATTAATTAGATGGACATATTACCAGCAATAAACTTTTCCTGTAATCAGTTAGTGTATGTTTGCGTTTTGTTTTCATTAGAGTTTTGTCTGTAAAATGTTTAGTGTTAAAGTTTTGTGCTGATATCTCACACATAAATGTACATATATTGCACATGCAAAGAATTACAGAAAGCGTGCCTAATGTAAGTTATGTTAAGCTGGGCACAGCCTACTTCATATTTGGATGTTGCCAGATTTGGCATTGCTTTATGTTTATCGCGAGAATCTGTAAGATTGCCAAATCAAGTGCTCATCACACGGTAAAGCAAAAATACTGCACTTTTCTGCATTTTCAACTTGAATGTCAAATTCAGTTTTCATACAATGTGTAAGACATAAATACCATGTCGCTCAAAGGTGGTTGCCTGATATCTTGTGGAATGTACAAGCTACATCTACAGATGTTTTTACTATACAGCAATTATAAGAAATGGCTTTGTAAAAATGAATGTAAAAGCAAAATTTGTTCAAAATGGTGGTCTTATAAAGTTAAAAAAATAAATAGATACAAAAACAAATACAGCTTATTCATTATTTGACTTAGTGCTGCATGATTCATTAACTCTTGGTGACTTACAACTACAAAACTGAACATATATTTCCCATAAGTACATACCATAATGTACATCATCATGTTTTCGGAGGCTTTAAATAACTAATGGCATAGCAACTGCAGGAAAGGAAACGTCGTAGTGGTCATGTCTTATGAGGCATTCTTAAGATCGCTATACTTCACCAACATGACATCCCAACTGCGGTACGGGCAGTAGCAGAAGAACTTGAGGCCATTGCGACAGTATCCCTCATCGAACGGGTTCACCGACTCGTCCAGGTTTCGCAGGTACGTGATGCGATGCCGGGACATGAATTCCCAGGTGGTTTGGTTTGTGAAGAGCATGAAAGTATGGCAGCAGAGTAACGAGATGACGGCCGCTGCACCGAGGCTCAGTACAAGCATGCAGATCAGGTAGAGTGCGTTAGCACGTAACCAATCCTGAATGGTCGGATGCCAGTAGAATCCACCCCTGAAAGGAACAAAATACATGTAATATCTTAATAGGGGTGAGAAACCTGTAGGCCCCATGATATGACAATAATATTCCAATACCATGACATTGACCATGAAAAGATAATATCAAGTACTGTAAAGTTTGGCTTAACCTTATAGGCCATGGTCTAACTCTGCTGATGCCACTCACTTCTTTTTTTTTTCATCATTTGAAAATGAATCAAAATGTCACAATTCCCCAAAAATCTTTGGCCATTTTTTTTTTGCACCTGTCGCAATGCATCACTTAAGGGACATGCTCCGCACTCCTCTTATAGACACAAAAGTGATTTCCAAACCAATCTTCTCATGCAGTACAACCACCTTCAACATTTTTTTGTGATAAATCCGCCTCGCACGATTTTTTTGACCGCGCTGCCCGTTGACTTTTTACTTTCAAGTCTCGCGCAACTTTTGTGACCAAAATTGTGACCCCCGGGTACATGCTTCCGAAATTACACAACATTTCGTAAGTGCATGCAGACACAAAATTGCTCAATAACGAGAATTTGTGTACAAATCCAATGCAAATAGTGTTTTCAGCCAAAAATATAAGTATCATTATATTTCTTTTTACTGATTAAAATCAATCAATTTCATCTTGTTTCTGGTAAAAAATAAGTCCAATTTCCATTGAAAAAAAAAAGAAAAAACAAAGAAATACATAAGAATTTAGAAAACAATAAAATACATAAGAAAATAAATGTGATGTTCAAATTCTGGGTCTGATTCTTATGTCTGTGAACCAAAAAATAGCATTTTAGGGGCATTATTTAGTTAATTAGAGAAAACTTTTGATTTTACACATAAAGTAGTATACAAGTAATCAGCAATGAGATTTTTCACAGAATTTAATCATATAGTTTTGTAGATTATGCCATGGGTAACGCACGCCAACAGCCGAGATCATCTTCTTAGGCAAAGACACGGATAAATATGAGTAGCCCACCTACCAAGTAATTCTAATAGCCCAGATAATGATAGCTGCTTGACACAGAAGAAAGAGCCAGAAGAATCTATGATTACGTTCTCCCACACAATTCTCTAGCCATGGACAATGGTGATCGAACCGTCGAACACACCTCCCGCAATCCTCGCAATGTTTTGTCCTCACCGGTTGCTGTTGAGAAAGAGACAAAAATACAAGATTAAATGAATTTATTGACCTGTATTCTGAATAACTATGGATAGGCAATTGTGACAAAAATCTCTAATAGTACAGGTTCAATGAATCGGCCAATTTGACTCTCAAATCATTATCAACTGTCTTGGAAGGATAAATAAGATACTTCACTATTAAAGAATTAGGAAAGAGCACAGTAAACATTAGAAGCATACAATGTAAACACACTTTTAACATGTTTGGCTTCCCATGATTTAGCACAGAGTTAGACCATGGTCTAAGTTAAACCTGACCACAAGATACAGGCCATTGTTTATTGATATCATGCTCCACCCATACCTGCCAAACCTGGAACTTAAGAAAGTGGGGTAAATCTCATCAAAGGGGAAGTTCACCCTGACAAAAAGTTTATTGTAAAAATAGCAGAAAAATAATAAAAAATATTTCTGAAGGTTTGAGAAAAATTCATCAAATAATTAAGTTTTTAGAATTTTAATTATTTGATTTGTGATGTCATATGCGAGCAGCATTCCTACATAGCGAATGGTAAAAAGTCAATGAAATGTCATTTTCTCAGAAAATTGAAAATGGTTTTCACTGTACTTTTTGTATATCAATAGACAAATCATATCACACCCGATCATTAATAGAAAACACAATTAAGTCATCAGGAACCATACAAAATTTCAAAATTCATGCATTTTATATTACATAACACATGGGGCAGCTGCTCGTTTATGACGTCACAAATCCAAAACTTTGAACTCTAATAACTTTCTTACTCTTTAATGGATTTTCCTCAAACCTTCACTAATTTTTTTTCTATTTTTTCTGCTATTGTTACAACAAAGTTTTCTTCAGGGTGAACTTCCCCTTTAAAGACTGGGCAGAAAATATGTAGTTTCTTTTACATCTAATAGTACTGACAACAAATGTTTACTTTTAATGGTAGTTTGTGGACATCCTATAAACATGTGTGTTATTTCAGCAATACACAATTCTCCAGATGGTCTAAGAAGTTTCAAGATAGATAGATAGATAGATAGCAAGATAGATAGATGGTATTTATTGTGATAAAAATGCAATTAGCAGCCAAAGGCTGAATTACATGAAATTATACAGAGTAAAATTTCAGTAAACAAACAAGCAAAACAGTAAACAAAAATTAACAAAGTATAAATATTGGAAAGGGGGATACAAAAAGAAAAGTATACAGAGGGAGAAGTAATGTCAAAAGCAGGAATGGGGAAAGGTTAGGAGTAGACTAAATGTATATACCTTTAACAAAATGAACATTTTAACATAAATATATATTCGACCGATGTTGAATGAATAACAATACATGTATATTAAAGAGTGGATTGTATGAAATTAGACAGTTAAGCACTTATGAGAAACAACCAATCATGATAGTCTGAAGCAGCCTGGCAGCATTCTATTTATGTTTTTTTTTTTAAGTGGTGATCATTATTAATTACTGAAATCCATACACCGTGGGCTCGTAACATAAAGCTTAGCAATGATCGTATAACATTTTTCTACAATTGTTTCCATTGACTACTATGTACCATTAATCATGATAATCAAGCATACGATTAATCGCTATGCACTGAATTAACAATAATAAATCTAAGGAGAGACAAATTATTCATCAATTATAGCAATAACATCAACCAGAATATAGCATAATGTAACTCAAAATATCCATTTGGTACTTACCTTAATATTACAGTAACTGCACTTTCTTTGTGATTTATCCTTTGCCTTTTTATCTTTGACCATTTTCTGTCTTTCGTCGTTGCCATCCCCTTCTGATTCCTCCGCCGTTTCTTCGTCACTGGAATCCACTTGACTCCACCCGTTCTAGGAATGTCACATGAAACAACACAATTTCATTTATTCATGCAATTCATTCTTGGGTGTATCATTAAAAAAAAGGGGGGGGAGGTTATTTGTAAATCAATGACTTTACAATCAAATAGAATATGCACTGTTAATATGAAAGTCAGTACCTTTTTCATATTTGTGACTGTACATTTTAAACAAATTTTAAGAGTTTATAACAATCTCGTAATATGAAATAACAACAACAATAGAGTGGTTGGGTCAAGTCAGGATTGTTTTAGTGTCTCATAGGCCTCTGGTATAATCGCAATCTTTTTTAATATGAATTTTCATTTTCAGGACTAAGAATCTAAAATGAAAAAGCTTTAGATTAACCACAACATAATACAGGTATTAAATCAAGGGGAATCTCATGGTGTCAAGTGGACGTCAATAAAAACAGAAAAAAAGATGGTTAGACAAAAACTGATCAAAGAATAACAGAATTATAGATCAATAACGTGAAGTCGACTGGGGGCAGCTACCTTGTATATCATGTATGTGTGATATATACATGTAATTGCAACAAATGCCATTTTATCTGAACTTTGTGAGCAGTTTATCTTTGAATTCATTCATTACATTGTCAAACACATCATTTTATCCATGATCCTGTGAGAAAAAAATATTTTCAGTCATAATCAATCACTAATATGGGAATTAATGGAATTATTTTAAAGGACACATGAAGCAGCTGCTGATGTGTTCTGTCACAGAACCAAAAGTCTGTTTTTCTTCGATCGATTATCATCATTCCTTATATAATGTGCTTTTCTAATTTGTTTTGCTTTCAAATTTAACAAACTGATGTCAGGATGAACCTTCCCTTTATTAAGTGTTTTGAAATTTGGTAACAATTTTTGCAGTTTCGATACACAATTTACAACACCAGGGGGTGTACCACAATGATTTATGTGCAACTAAAGGCCACCGCCTACCTTACGACCCGACTGATCTGCGACTGGCTTGCGACTAAGTGAGAGGAGATGAATCGCAAGGTAGTCATAAGCAGGCCTGTTAGTGGGGTTTCAAAAAAATAGCGGAAAAATCTGAAAATTTACCTTACTATTTACTATCGCCAAGCCGCTGCATTTTTTGGTTGTTCCGCTGAACTGCGTTGGCTTACTCACCAATACATAGACTGAGGAGCTTGGAGGCCCGTACGTACAGACAACGTATTTTAGCAGTAACGTTAGATCTAACAGTGGAAACCCGATTTTCCGATGTTTTTTGTACCTAAAAAATGTCACATTATGAAAAAGAAATCACATCCATATTTACGAAAAAATGTTTAAAATTCAGAAATATCGTACCTTAGACTGCAGTTACCGCTAATTCCTTTGAAATAATGAACGAAACATCGTCATCTTCGATCCTTTCGTTGGTCAACGTAAGTTGCCATCTTGGATGACGTCATCATCCTTACAGACGTACATGTATTTACCAGTCGCAAAATATCGCGATTTGAGCCGCTGCTTTGCGCTTGTATGCCAACAACGGCAACAGTGTGATCCGCAGCAGTTTCATTCGAAACTTCGCGAAGGCAAAATACAAGGCCCCGTAACGTGTATATTCACAACAAAAACATTCTGCTCGCATCCATTTACCTAGACTTGTTTTCCAGCCGTTTTGGATAAAATAGCGGAAAGAAAAAACAGAAATGGAACACAGGAAACAAGTGGAAATTGAAATCGGTCTTAAAAATGAAAATAGCGGATTTCCGCTAAATAGCGGAGATTTCACAGTCCTGCATAAGCCTCGACACGTCACATCTACCCTCACTCAGTCGCAAGCTAGTCATAGACCAGTCGGGTCGTAAAGTGTGCGGTGGCCTTTAGTGTCACACTTAAATTCCAAGTTGTGCGCGTTATAAGAGCATCGCTGCATTAGTCAAACCATGCTAAGAAAACACATGCTACTGCATATTTATCAATAATATTGCACGTATCAACATTTTAAGCGATGGTCCAGGCTTGAGATATTTATATCTCAATAAAGAGAGTAAAATTCACTGAACAAAATGCTGAAAATTTGATCAAAATTGAATAACAAAATTATTGAATTAAAAGATTTATCATCCCGGCAAAACAGTTCTAGGCTGACTAGGCATGTCTCATGAATATTCATTAGGTGGGTTGATGCCATATCCACACCTGCTCTATTGTATTTTATTATAAGAAATAAGGTTTATTCAAAAAATTTCTACCAAGAACTAAAACAATTGGATTGACAACTAATTGAGAGCATTACTTAATTATTGCCTTAAATTATTCCATCATAATGGAGATTTACATGTCAAAAATGAAACAATTATGATTTTATGTAATAACATAAGAAAAAGAAAAGTATGGATATGACATCAGCCCTTCTAATGAATATTCATGACTATGTGTATATACCGGTAACTGCTTTCACAAAAAAAGGGTAAACTTTAAAGTTCAATAACTTTGTAATTTGTTACCTGATTTGATGAAATTTAAACATCTTGCTCTGTGAATTTAACTCTATTTATTTACATATAAATATTTCCAGCCTTCACCATCCCTTGCATGACTCTAGTCTATTACCATTAAATATTTGTGATACACTGAACTCACCCTTTCTACGTCGACAATGACATAGCCTGGGTTCATCAAGCTGGCTATAAAGTAGAGTACACTGGTCGCAAGAAGTAAGCATATGAAGGCTACCCCATAAATAATGTTCTTCCCATTTAATGCATTCCGTAGCTCTGAAAGAAATGACAAGATATAACGATAAAGCCTAGCAACTGGAGCCCCTTTCATAAAACCCCGTTATTATGATTGCAATAACAGTTTCAAGCTGTTGAAATTGCTCAATCTGATTGGCTGACGGTAAACTTGCTACGGAAATAGTGCATTTTTTTATTTTTTAATAAGTTTTTGTGAAACAGGGCCCAGATATAATGTGATACAAGAGTAGTTAGAAAAACAACAAGAAATGTTAACATCATAATCATTTAACTGCGATGCCCTGGTACTGACCTGTGTCATTGAAGAGTAGCACACAGAAGATACCGACTGTGAGGGCGGTGTGAAAGAAGCGGATGAAGATGCCAGAGGCTAACCTGGACAGCTCTTTCTTACTCCTCCCCATCTCACTCTCCTCAGGAGATGGTGTACATTAACTACTTCTTTCTTGATGCAATTCCAAGAGGGAAAGACGGTCCCTTTTTCTAGTTACCTACATCAATTAGGACATCAAGCAGTGATGAGTTTGTATTGAGTTTTCTTTCAGTATTCAGGCTGCTCATGAAGCACTATGAATAAAAAACAGAGAAGGGATATTATACAGTTTAAGGGCAAAAATAATACTTAATAGGGTTTTTTTCTTTTATTTCTATTCAATACATGTTACAGAGTAAAGGATCCATGTACATGTAGTGCAAACAAGTATAATCTTTCACTTCACTTAGAATTATTATGTGAGAAATAAGAGATGGTTACCCCCCCCCATCACTCATTAACGTATAATGGCGGTTCGGGTATGTGTAAGGCCCCCTTTTCATGACTTGCCAGAATGCCAGCAGTTCCCAAGGATGTCATTTTGAACCCCTTTCATTGCCCAACCCATTTTCCCGTGTTCCTAAGCCTCTCAATTCAGGCATCAGTTCTCAAAGACCCCCATGCCATGTTAAATTCCAGTTTCCAAGAACCCCCAATTTCAGAGAGGCATCTACATGTAGTACTCAAGCCCCTCATTTCATAGCTCAACTTCAGTTCTTAAGGGTATGGTTTCAGATTTTGGGGTCGCATACCCCTACCCTTTCCAAATCAAAGTCACTCCCCCCCCCCTCCAAGGCGGTTACCAAGCAAAATTTCACTGCATTCACCAGGTCTATATGATCTAAGCTCAGCCACCTGAAGCAAATGAAAGAATTTTCATATCAATGCTCATTTGCAGTGCACCCTTTGTTCTAGAACCAACCATCTGCTATTAATTTTACGGCATATTCCTCTCGCACTAAATGAAATATGCTGACTTGTCCTAATCAAGGTCAAAGGTCGCTTAGGGTCAATGCACTTTGACCATGTTGGGGGTATTTGTGGAATTGTCATCAGAATAACTTTGACATTTTATGGTTCTAGTTCATGAAACTTAAACATAAGAGCAATTAAGTATCCTTGAACATCCTGTGGAGTTTCAGGTCACATGACTAAGGTCAAAGGTCATTTAGGGTCAATGAACTTTGATAATGTAGGGGGGTATTTGTGGAATTGTCATCATAACTTTAGAAAGTTATAGATACAGTATATGAAACTTGGACATAAGAGTAACCATGTATCCCTGAATATCCTGTGCGTGTTTCATGACCAAGATCAACAGTCATTTAACGTCAATGAACTTTGGCTGTGTTGGGGTATTTGTTGAATTGGCATCAGAACGTTTATGGATCTACACATGTAGTTCATGAAACATAGATATAAGGTTGGCAATGTTTGGCTTATTTTCTTTTCTTTGGGACAAATACTTGATTTTTTGACACTGTCACTGTCAGTTTCCATTGCAGCTATTCATCATATAACTTGGCTATGTAAATTTGATTCTTTTGATTATTTTTTCTAAATTAAAAACAGAGATTGAAAAATGATTTTCTTGCCATATTACTTTCCACCAATAGAGGGCAGCTCTACACACAGTGTAGAGCTGCCAACTTGGATTAAAAAAATACTTGCATCTGCCGATAGATATCAGGAATCACATAATATTTGTTTTAATCAATAAATATCATATAAATTACTTATTTTACGATTCATATTTATCGGCCGACTCAAGTATTTTTAAAAAACTAAGTTGGCAGCTCTACACGCGTGTGGTATCTTGGTATCGATAACAAAAGATTCTAATATGGCGAGGTAAACAGACTGGGTAAGTTACGCTCGTGCTCTTATGTTTTTTTCAAATTTAGTACTATTCTTTTAATAAATATAATTAGCAGACCTTCATTTTTGAGGAGCGCGATCGCGCCGGCGCTCCTACCGCGCTCCTTAAAAAAATAAGGAGAGCAAAAAATCGCGCTCCTCAAAAAAAATTGCTAAAATTTCACATCTTTAAATCCATGAAATGGCCTTCTTTTTTCCATAATTCCTTGAAATTACTTTTAGTTTAAATCTATCAGAAAAGTGAAGAATATTCATCTCTTTCCCGACTCTGATTTTAATGTAATCTCGGTAAACATTGCAGTCCCATATGTAGATTTTCATGGCAACACCATGGAAGTCTACATGTGGGACTACAATATATACCATGGTATGTTCAAATCAGAGTCGGGAAAGTGGTGAATATTCTTCATTTTTCTGAAAGTTTTCAACTAAATCAAAGTAATTTCAAGAAATTATGGAAAAAAGGCCTTTTCATGGATTTAAAGATGTAAAATGTGAAATTTTCGCAATTTTTTTTTAGCAGGAGCGCGTACATCTTGTAAACGTATTGACGTGACCCAGGCCTAGTTTCACCACAGATTAATTAATATCTAACACAGCTATTAAAATGTTAAGAAAAATCTACAATTTATCATACATGTATTGTAATGAATTGATTTGAGCTCTTCACGGAGAGCGATTCTGAGGAGCTCAATTGAGCTCCTCAAAAAAATAAGGAGAGCGATTTATTGAGCTCCACAAAATTATAAACGTGAAGGACTGAATTATTTAGTACTAACAGGGGGGGGGGGGGTAATATGGCACAACGAACAATTGTCCATAGACTGTGTACAACGGATAGATCGTCTCCGCACAGCAATTCTAAGACCACTGATTGGTCAATCGCGCAGATCACGTCATGATCACGTGGTCCGAAAAATAATTCCTTCGGACTGCGTGCGGAAGTATCGATAGCGATAACAATATCCGGTCACGATGTGTACGTGGTAAATGGTCTTGGTTCGTGATCGGATCGCTCCGGTATCGATCACAAATTATCGAAACCCTGCAATTTCATGCATATTCACGCGAGGCTCCGAAACCCGGAAGCCAATTGACTTTGTGCACGTTGCGATAGACTCTACAAATTCCAACGAACACGATGACATACAGACGCTAATTTGTAAGATTTTGACGGAAAAGCAAAAAGTAATCGAAATTCTCTTACCTGTGCGGTATCGGTGAGAAAATAGATCCTCCGAGAATACTGCCAACTTGGATTAAAAAAATACTTGCATTTGCCGATGGATATCAGGAATCGCAATATATTTTTTTTTTTGATCAATAAATATCATATAAATTATTTTATGATATTAATCAACCGAAACAAATATTTTACAAATCGTGATTTTTCTTGACAAATGCAAGTATTTTTTAAATCTAAGTTGCAGCTCTGCACGCGTGTTACCGCGTGTGTATCTAGGTATCATAACAAAATGAAATCAAAATGGCGGAATAAACAGACGGGGGTAAGTGAACGCTCTTGCTCTTAACTTCTTTCAATTTTACGACTATTTATTTAATGAAAAGTAACAAAAATCTAATTAAATGGGGGTAAACATAAAACTTGCCCATGTGGCGAAAAACTATAACTAAAATTGGTGATTTAGGTCTAGGTTCACCATGGGCATGATGGGTAATCCTGTCCGATACGCAAAGGCATGTACGGTGATTCCAGGCGTTAGTGGGGAGTGAGCTACGTACAGTATATAACTTTCACTCCCCACAACGCCCCAGGCTAGCTAAGACTAAGACTAATACCCTTTTCATAAACCTATCCTCCAATTAGCCGCCTAAGAGTAATGCGGATAATTCAATAAAAAATTGCCTTCATAAACTCCGAAAATAAGCCGCATTATTTTTACGAGCGCCCGTCCTGAAAAAGGCGGATAATCGCCATGACAACTGGACACGCCCCCTCCGATGCGGTTGTGTTGGAAAAGGGTGACCTTGTGACCGCACCATGGCAATTATCCGCATTATTTGGAAATGCGTTCATAAACTCAAAATCTTATCCCGATGCTGCTATTATGCGGATAATAGCAGCATCAGAGTAATGCGGATAACTCTTGTCCTCCTCCAATTTTACGACCAAATTATGCTGCTATTAGCCGCCTAATTCATTTTAATTGGGTTTATGAAAGGGGTAGTATTAAGGAGGTGAGTCACAAAAGTGTCCTGTGCCTGCTGTGGCAGGTGTGGAAATTAGGAACTTTAACTGGTTCCCAATTTCATGATAATGCCAGCGCCACCAGATCTAGATGTATGATAGTATTTTGTCAATTAACCTTGATTTCAAAAGACTTTCTCATGAAATAATGGTTTGCTGAATATATTGTCTTCACCATTAACACGGCGTGGCGCCCGATGCCACCGCATAGGCCGCACCCGCCCCAACGTGCCCCGCCCCGTCCCAGGCCATGGTCCCGCAAAACACAAACAAGCTGTTCCGTACACACCGACACCGTCACACCGCTCCGAATCTGTCCCAATAATCCAAGCCGTGTGAATGTTCTAAACGCGATTTCATCAACTCGTGTAAAATTCAAAGTTAAACTTATGCAAAATATCGGTATTAACGGTTACCTTACATCATTGGGAAAAACTATGCCAAAAACTTATATGTTTTGGTTTCAGATCCAAGCCTCTGTCTGACTCTGAAAAACGTATCGTAACCCTGCTTCATTTAGTTTAATCGACGAACGTAGAGGGGGTAAACGGAAAAAGGTAAAAATAGTGGGTCCTCCGGACCATACCAAAGAAACAAAAATAGATCAAAGTAACATTCAAAGACAAAGGGGAACGCTAAAAATTTCATCAAAATTTTAGAAAAAATAAGAAATTTATGGAATTTCAAAATTTTGCAATGTTTTATTAGAAAAAAAACAGTTAAATGCACAACCTCTTGCATATCGGTGGGCTGATTATCTCCACTTTTTATGTTACATAGGCCTACAAGAAATCATATTATGTCTCCCAGGCCATGCAGGCCTTGGAACACAAAAAGGTTGCAGCTGTGATTATCCTACACATTAAATCGTGAGTAAATCCATTTTATTATATTCTTGGGGACAATAAAATGTAAATGCATAAATAGAATACTTTATCATCATATAGAACTGTTTCTCCAAAGTAATGCCAATCTAAACAAATGTCATGATTTTGTAAGTTCCTTGTTCGATTTTTATTTAAGTCCGAAATTTTCATATTGTATCAATCAACGTGATTTGAATTTCTAATTCTCCTATAAATATGATAAAATTGAAAATAATTTGGGAAATAGGCCTTCTGCTGTCCCAACCTGCCTAGAGTGCATTTATATACCTCTCCCGGGACCTCTCCCTCAATCCACTCACATATACATTAACGCCAATTAATGTATTTAGGATGTTTTGATATTGGTATATTAACCATATTTTTAAAAAGTCATTGTTTTGTTATATAGCCATAATGGTGTAGCAGATCTATAACTTTGAAATAAAGCCAAAAATGGGAATTCGTCATGGCCGAATTCCGCCTCCAAATTCTTAAGAGCGCGGGAGCGGAGCGACATCGAGATAAATATTGCGCGTTTTTATAGAATGCAAAATTATGCGGCTACTTTAAGCACTTTTGCTGCATTTTAAGATTAATCCACGCATTAACGGTATATTAATCAGTGTTCAAAAATACGTTTCCGTCATAAAAAGTGAGGGAGGGGGTATATAATTTATACCCCCCTAGCTCTCACAAAAGTGGGAGGGGATAATACATGATATCCCCCATTCAGGCCCCGCCGGGGATGGATTTCACATATATCACCGCAGAAAAAAAAATCCCCTTCAGAAACGTAGCGTGGGGGCCCAACCATGACCTCTTTGAAAGAATTAAGCCATCAATTTGCCTGTATCACGGAGTTTTTCCGGAACTCATAGGAACAAAGCCCTCAACATCAAAGGTATTTAATATTTAAAGGAAACCTTACCAATATTCCCAGTTTAATCAAAGAAGATTTGTAAACTATCCATAATTATAATTAAATAAATTTCTTTGAGGATTGCTTTGCTTTGAAATGATTTGTGGGATTTACCCCCCCTAGATCGATCCGAGCCCTTTATTATGTAACCCTCACCACTGGTAGATATGAAGTTCGAATCCATCTTGAATCTTAGTTTCCATTGTAAGGGGCCTGGGTTAAATGGGGCATCTCTATACGTCGAAGTGATGTGATAAGGTCGACCACCCCCAAAAAGGAATAAGCTAAATAGGTCCTTGGCATTGTAAGGGGCCTAAATAAATAAATGAATAAATAAATAATAAGCATCCCAGCATGTCTTGATGGCAAAATTTCACCGTACGTAGCTATATGCTAAAAACTAACCGAAATCACCTTCAATTTGAGGTGAAAGCCTTTCTTTCTTTCTTTCAATATGTCTTTCTTTCTTTCTCTCTTTCTTTCTCTCTTTCTTTCTTTCTTTCTTTCTTTTGCTTGTCAATTTTTTTTCTTCAAATTATATATAACCAATTAACACCCCACCCCCATGCAATTGACAAATTGTAGACTGGGGCGTATATGCATGCAGCTAGAAATTGCATGATTCCAAGTATGATAAATTTTGAAAATTTTGTCAAAATAGTTTTTGTATCTGAATTAGATAAGATTAGATCTAGATCAGGCGCGTACGCAAGATTTTTGAAAGGGGGGGGGGGGGGGTTCGAGCTGATTTTTTTTTTAAATCTCCCGCCCAGTCTCTAAAAAGTGATGAGCGGGGGGGGGGGGGAGGTGATGATTTTTTTTTAGCGCTGCAAATAAGACAATAACATTTAAGTGGGGATGGGTATGTAACAGTGCGGTCATGACCCGCGAGCGAGCAGAAATGTTCTCGTTTTTGCGTTGAAAACATAACCTTTTTGTCAATAGTTTGTTGGAATCATAGTCGATGCTACATGTCCTTCGGATCGTAGCACTCATGATATGGCCAACCGCGTAGCCAGGATTTCATTTTGGAGGGGGCGGTAAATGCACGCGAAGCGTGCCAACACTTACAGAGCGCGCGAAGCGCGCTCCCTAGGGGGTGGGTGCAGGGAGGGGGAGTTTCCCCCTCCCGCGCGAAGCTTTTAGTATTTCATAAATTAAAATGAAAAGGAGCCGTTTCTCTTGTCTCTAGTACCTCCAATTCGGTTGACTATATTGCGATTTTGAACCTTGTTTTCAAAAGTGATTGTAAACGCACAAGAGGTATACAATGGAGGAAATTAAAATGATAATAACTCCGCGCGAAGCGCGGAAGCTAAAGTGATTCATCAATTTTTCTTGCCATAAAAAGGGTCCCGAGAAAAGGGTATTCTCAAAGATATATACTTTCTTTGGAAAGATCAGATTTGATTACAAACAATTTAGCATCAGTGCATATTTTTAACTCGCAAAACAGAGGAGAAGATTGGTAGAGGAAGATATTCCTCCCCGCGATGAGAAATGAAACTCTGAAATTTCAAAGGGCGGACGTTTCATCAAATGTAGATATCTCTAATACCCAATCGTCTCTAATTCAATTGATTTTCTATGATTATTGAACTTCATTACAAGGAAAATAGTGCGCATAAAGTTGAAACTTCTGTGATTTATTGAAATTATCTATCTATATAATAAAGGATGATTAATTTTTTTGACTTATCCTGAAGCGCTTCATTTTGAATATAAAGAAACTTAAGTGTCATTCAAAATTTCAAACTGAGGGCGCAAAACAGATCAGGAGATGAATGTATACAGGGAAATGACATGAAGTTTAATACAATTTGATAAAAAAATATTGTACTTTTTTATTTAATACGACACGAATTCCATACCTTCCTCTTTTTAAATTAGGAACCTGTTTGCCCCCAAATTATGGTTGTTTTTAGTAATGAGCTGAAAAGCGGGAGAAGCTGACTTTATGGAGGTGACGGCAGAAACTGATATAAAGATTTTACCCGCTCGGAGCCGACCAGACCAGAAATTGGGCGATCAATTGAAAAAAAAAGATAACTTCATACATTTACTTCGGCCTAACCTTACTCAAATTCAAGCCCTAATGTATACAATTTTAACTTTAACGGCAAGAAGCACATAGCTGAGGTGGAAAAACAGGGTTAGAGAAAAGGTGGGGGAACAATGGAGAACTTCAATATTGTCATTTAACCGCGCGCAGCGCGGAAGCAAAATTCATATATGAATTTAAAGCAAGAAGAGTGAAGGAGTTTCTCTTTTGAGAAAAAATAAAGAATAAATAGAAAAAACACAAAGCTACCTTTCTTCCCTTTCCTTCCTTCCCTTTTCCTTTTCTCCTCTCCTTTTTCCCTCCTTTTTTTTCTTTTTGGGGACGTTTTGGGGGGCGACCGCCTGCGCACCTGGATATGGCCTTGATCAGAACACTAGAAACTTGAGAAATGTCATGAATAATTACGAGCGAGCGGAGCAAGCGAGCCGAAATGTTTGCGTTTTTCCGTCAAAACATACAATTCTTCTCAATAGCTTGTTGGTAATGATTACATATTAGTTGATGATACATGTCCTTCTGCTCGTAAGTCTCATGAAATGGCCTTGATCAAGAGACTAGAAACTTAAGAAATTTCATAAATGATTACGAGCGAAGCGAGTGAGCGAGCCGAAATTTCGCGTTTTCCCGTCAAAACATACATTTCTTGTCAATAGTTTTTTTTTTTTTTTTTTTTTTTTTTTTTTTTTCAATGGATTTTCATATGACACAGACAAAAGTGTGTTTCTTTGTTTAATTATGTGTTTTATTGGTATTCAAAATCACATATAATCACAATATTTACAGGTAATTGAAATGATTTGAAACAGTTCAAAAGCAGTAAAATCACAAAACAAAGATGAAATAAAAAAATAAATGGAAAAAAAAAAATAAAAAGGGTGACATAAATCAAAATAAAACATTGGACGATACAGGTTACTCTAAAGGGAATACACATCGAGATAAATTTACATGTATAATCAATTGTAGCATATTACTCTGTGCATTGTACAAGTCTCAATTTAAGATACAAAAACAAAAAGAATGGAAAAGGGGGAACTACCTGTATCTAAAATAAAAATCATATATCAAATCGCCACTTCTTAAAGTGTGCAGTGAGTTTGTTTCTTTTCTTGGCTAGGTGATGCTCAATTTCCTTTTGTTTCTTCACAAAACTTTTAAATAAATCCACATTTGGTAAGGTGTTCTTGAATTTACAAATATAAATATAATATTTGGCCAATAGTAAAAGGTAAGTAACAAATCTATCCGTTGATACACCAAACAATTTTTGAAAATTAGTGAGATTGAAATCTGAAATATGTTTTTTTATCGTAGTCAATAGAAGATTCCAAATTGGGGTAACCTTATCACAGTCACAGAACAGATGAATTATTGATTCCTCTTCATTATCACAAAATGTACAGTTTGGTAAATCTTTCCTTTTGATTTTATACAGAAATGCATTTAGAGCTATAGTATTATGAAAAATCTTAAAGTAAAAGGAACGGAGTTTAGTATCGATAGTACAAAAGAAATTGGCTTTATGTACCTTTTCCCACAAAGTGGGTACAGGGATTGATAGGCATTCGTTCCAGTAGTTGTACCGTCTATCTGGAAGATATTGCACATTCAAAATTTTATAGGCATAACATGGTACTTTTTTCGCAGTAATCAGTTTAGTAATCAAAATATCATGAACGTGTACATTAGTCAAAACTGTTCTATTAAACCACTCCATTGGAATATTTTTCATTAAAAAATTGTATTTTCTCCTATCAGACACAGGAATATCAAAATCTAAAATAAGTTCTTCAAACAGTTTATGTCCAGGATGAGGTGGATTCAATAAGTCTGAAATTACAACAACATTCTTCTCATGTCAAGATTCATAATAGAAGTATTTTTTGGATTTTGATCGAATTAATCTATTAAACCATAAGAATTGGCAATGCCCCATCTCAGAAAATTTACAATGAAATGATTCTATAGAAGCATATTCTCTGAAATAATACCATGAACGAAGCGAATCTGCAATTTGGGAATTACCTAAAGATTGTAAAACGGTTTCTGGGGCATATGATTTCCACAAAATATTAGGATCACTATGAAATTTTTCTAGAGCTGAGATTTCAATTGATTTCCAAACAGACTCAAAATTATCATCAAGTAGGTGTTTGACCCATGTCATTTTTTGGGATAGAGCAAATGAATAAGGATCAATCATCTTTAGTCCACACTGAGTATAATCATTACACATAAATGATCTCTTAACCCTATCATTACCACCACTCCAAATAAATTTAAAGAACAGACTATTAAGTTCCTTAAAAAATGACTGTGGTATCTTTATACTGAGAACAGAAAAAAGATATAACAATTGAGGGAGGATAAGAGATTTGATTACACATATCTTACCAATCAGCGAAAGATTTCTCATTCGCCAGCAATTTATTGATTGGGTCATTCTTTTTAATTTTTCTTTGTAGTTCAAATCAAATATCAACCCCAAATTCATAGAAAAGTTGACACCTAAAGATTTAAAACTTGTTGATTTCCATGTAATTCCATGATTACTTAACGGAAAATCTTGACAACCTCTCTTGGAACCAATCCAAATCGCTTCTGTTTTAGTTAAATTCAATTTACAACCAGAAATTTTACCAAACTTATTCAAAATATCCAACAAAATGTTAAATGAATCTCTAGCCCCGTCTACAAAACAAACCGAATCATCTGCAAATAATGATATTTTTACCTCTTGATTCTTGACCTTAATACCTTTAACCTGATTATTCTGTCGAATAGAAATAGCCAATATCTCAATAACTAGTAGGAACAGGTAAGGAGAGATAGGGCACCCCTGAAATATACCTCTTTGCATTGAGATGCGATCAGTCAAGGAACCATTATTCAAAACATATGTCTGTCTGTTTGAATACAGAGTTTTTATCCAGTCAATAAACTTAGAGCCAAAATTAAAATGTTTTAAAGTTCGGAAAAGGAAGTTATGATTAACACTATCAAAAGCTTTTTCAATATCAAGTAATATTACTGCTCCAGGAATGTCATTTGTCTGTGTATATTCAATGATATCAAAAATTAAACGCACATTGTTGCTAATATTTCTGCCCTTTAAAAAACCAGACTGATCTGGATGAATGAGATCATGCATAAAACAAGTAATGCGATTGGCAAAACATTTGGCTAGTATCTTATAATCAGCAGTCAAAAGCGTTATAGGTCGATAATTTCTAACAAACAGAGGGTCTTTATCTTTCTTTGGGAGAAGTGTTATAATTCCATTCCTCTGAGAAATTGATAACACACCATTTTGAAGGGAATAATTGTATGAATCCAATAGTAAATCACTAATATCAGCCCAAAATACTATGTAAAATTCAATAGGAAGGCCATCAAATCCTGGGGTTTTATTCATCTTCATAGATTTAATAACATCAAAAATTTCATTTTTGGTTAAAGGATTTTCTAAGTTATGTTTTGCATTATCAGAAAGCTTGGGGATATCTAAATTATCAAAAAAGGCTTCATTTAGGTCATCATTTTCTGTTTCTCTGTCATGGTTAGAATACAGGTTTGAATAGAATGCACAAATTTCTTCAAGAATATTATCAGGGTCTGAAACAATATTGCCTTGGGCATTCTGAACTCTAGTAATAGTTTTTTTTCGCCAAGATCTATTGTCAATAGTTTGTTAGTAAATCAAGTATTAGTCGATGCTACATGTCCTTCTATTCGTAACACTCATAATACGGCCTTGAACAGGAGACTAGATACTTATGGAATTTCATAAATTATTACGAGCGAGCGGAGCGAGATAACCGACATTTTAGCGTTTTCCGTCATTTTGTTTCCGACGAAAAACACAGAAAAAATTTCCGGTTTTGGTTTTGGTTTTCATATTGGTAAAACATATGTAAGAAAACGTATGTCTTTTTCTTGGTTCACTTGTATTCATAAGTATACATCATGATAATCATGTATGGCCTTGTTAACGGTGATACCGTGATCATGTCGGCGACATGCGGAAATAAAAGATATGATAAAATGGAGCGAGCGGAAATTTTTTCTGTGTTTTTCGTCGGAAACATGAGATTCTGTTCATTATTGCTGTCATATACATTATTGGGTAGGGGAACTGTCCGTAAAACCAGACCAAGGAGTTATCAGGCGCTTGCCCGATAACTACTCCTTGACCAGACCGACCTCTGGGGAGACAAGCAAAAAAAAAAAAGGAAACGAAAAGGGGGGGGGGTTGAACCCCCGAACCCCCCCCCTTGCGTATGCGCCTGATCTAGATTAATTAGATAAGATTAGATTAGTACGAACATAAATCGCCCGATTCGCCTATATGCCTCTTCAATGGTGGTATATTGCATGATTTACAGACTTGCAAAAAGTGCATGAGAATGAGACATAAAATGTTAGAAGCTCATCTGTGACAACTTTCTACTCCGTGTAACTTGATTATTGAACCGCTGTTGACATACACCTTATTAAACACAAAAGGTGTTCCGAACCATGTTAATGGCTAACCACCAACACAAAGGTTTCCATTGTTCCTGCTTACCGCCTATCATTCCTGTGGGGATAATTGCCCAGCACAAGTGCACCGCTGGGTCACGCGTTGTTGATCATCACAACAAACTCTCAGTTGACAAAAGGTGTACATACGTGAATGTAGTCTGCAAGTCTTCTGCGAGCCATACGAGTGTGAAATCTCGGTGAAAATACGTATTTTTGACGGACTTTTGCACAAGAGCAACCAAAGTAGGTAAGATATGATACATTTTATCACATTTTTTTGCCTTTCAAAGACATTCATCTGGGAGAAATTAAGGATCATGCGATTGTTTTTTGTACCCACATTTACGCGCGATGCACCTGTCAATCCTATTTCCTTAGCAACGAAAATTTTGATATATTCACACCAAAAGCATCAGATTAGTTAGACATTGATGTACAATATGTTTTCTTAGAAGTATACAGATTTAATTCATATACATTTCATGTGAAATATTGCACGTATAAGCTAACCAAATCCGGGTGAACGTCGATGATTTTTCCTTAGCAACGGCAGGCGACCACACAAGCAGCACCTCCGATCTGGGTTACGGCTACCCCTCGATCGGTCCGTGGCATCGGGGCGGATGCACGAGGTACTGGTCGTCTGCCCGTATCTCGGGTCGATCGCATGTTTCTGGCACTCATTCAATGAACAAGGGTATGATGGTTTCTGGTAATATACACAGCGATACACATACTACTACTAGAGTTTACTTTTTTTCTATCTCAAATATTTAGCTATCTAGATGCAAGACTGTGACTGAATATTAAAGGAATTCAAGGATTTTTAATTTTGGAGGCTAAGAATTAAGAAATTTGGCTGATTTATACTGAGTAAGTTTATACACTCAGTAAGGGTACAGTTTATATCCCCTCCCCTAAATATTTTTTTCCATCACCCTATCTTACAATTAAATATAGGTGCATGTTAAATTGGTTGAAATTACCACACATTCTTTTTGAGTTTTTTATATTTTCAAAATCCACAAATGCACCAGCTGTTATAAATAATATTCATTGATATCTATATTAGCTATTTTAGCTATGTCTTTAAATCAATGAATTGGATGACTGAAATAGTAAAATACAAAGGTAATGAATAATAAATCCATGAATTGAAGATAATTCATTTATATGAATTATGAAAGTTTGCATTTTATGCAGAAAAGTGTCAAAATCAATATGGCATTGATAATTGATAATGGTTTGAACAGCTATGTATTTTTCATTATTATTATTATACTCTATTAATTCATACTGGTATTATTAGTATGATTATTATAAATATTGTACACAGATATTTGAAGCTCTGTATTGTTAAATTATGGCTGGATATCAGAGTCCTTTTCAATACAAAGGGGAATCAGACAAGGTTGCCCACTTTCAGCATTACTTTTTATCCTTGCAGCAGAATTTATGTCTAACAAAATAAGAAATAATGAATATATAAGAAGTATACCTGATTTGAAACCAGAATATAATTGTGAGGTTAAAGTACTACAATATGCTTATGATACCCTGTTATTATAAAAGATCACTAGAATTGATAAATGATGTACTTGAGTTGTTCGGAAATGTAGCAGGTCCAAAACTTAATAAAACTAAAACAGTAATCATGTGGCTTGGGAGAAGTAACTCCAAATGGTCACTCAATGATATTGGTCTATCATGGACAGATATTCCTACAAAATACCCAGGGTTTTACATCTCACCTGATATAGAAAAAGCATGAAAAATGAAACTATCGAAATTGCAAAGATTATTAGACAATTGGAGAAAAAGAATGCTTACTATTTTTTGAAGAGTAACCATTGTGAAAACTCTAGGTTTAAGTCAGTTAGTACATATTCTCATGGTTGATATTATTCCTGAAAAAATGTTAAAAAGACTGAATTCTCCAATATATACTTTTATTTGGCAAACAAAGATGGAAAAAGTGAAAAGAACTATAATGACCAAGAAACTGAACAAAGGAGGGGTCAACATGATTGATCTAGATACCCCAAAATTGAGCTTTTGACTAAAATGGCCGGGGCGCACTCTTGCGTCAAGTAAAGGAATGTGGTGTAAATTCAGCCTTTATTGGTTTAATATTTTAGGTGGTATGAAACTACTCCTTAATTCAGACTTTGATGCTTGGAATATAAAACATATATGCAAGCACCATCTTCCAGTATTTTACATTGAAATATTACAGGCCTGGTTAAAGATAAAGAAGAATGCATGTTTAAAATATCACCCTAAACTACATCGTCTACAATACGAAATTTTGTGACATACCGTAATAAAAATGTAACCTTTCACAACAGCACCCTATTTTTTGAAGGATGGTGTAAATCTGGGATAGTAGTTTTGAAAGACATTATCAGGAATGGAAATTTCTTACCTACAACAGAAATTCATTCCCTTCTTAAGTCACAGAAGAGTAAGCAAAAATTGATATTTGATTACGTCAGGCTATCCCTAAAATCTGGATAAATGATAAGACAACACCTTTTATCAACCGCAATAATAAACCTTCATTAGAGTTTCCCAAAATAGATGTAGGAGCAAGAAATCAAATTAAAAATATTTACGATATTTTATTCTACTGTATAGACTATTATCCTTTCATCGAGCACTAACAGGTGCTATTTGTATTGGGAACAGATAATTGGGTCCCCATTAGATTGGAAAAAAAAAACTTTTAAAAGAAACTTGTGTCACTGTAAAGACGATAAACTGAAAGAATTCAATTTTAAGGTTATATATAATTTATTGCCTGTAAGAAAGAATTTGTTTAAATGGAATGTTATAACAGTTGGGAGATGCCCGCATTGTTATGTGGACGAAGATAATGTACATACTTTCGTTGAGTGTAAACTAAATAAGAGATTCTTTTCTTATTTGACAACAGTAGGTAAGTTGGAATACAATGTTGATCTTCAAATAACAGAATTGCATTTACTTAAAGCCCACAAAGAAACCGGACTAGATTCATTTCTTACAATTGCTTTTTGGTGCATCTACAAATGTATACTTATAAGAAACAAAACAGGAAAAGATTGTCGAGAATTTGATTTGTAATATTTGTTTGACAAAGAAATATGTAAACATGTGATGTGACTTTGAATGTTCAATTATGTATATAATAAATGCCCATGGTGGGTTAAAAAAAAAGATTATTATTACAGTGTATTATCATAATGTTATTATATTGTTAGTACTGGTAGTAGTATTAGTAGCATGCAGTAGTACAGTAGTAGTAGCAGATTTTTCTCTTGACGGTGGATGAATGGAATTCCGAATTCCAATAAAAATTAGTTTACACAAACACACACCCTCACACACACACATATATATACCAGTACTATATTAACATAGAAATTTACGTCGTATACTTGAAAACCCTGGTAATTTCCTGGACCAGGGAAAGAGACAAGTGAAATAGTAATTTTATTGTCCCCAAGAATAAAATGAAATGGATTTACACAAGATGTAGCAGGGTCAAGGTTTGAAGTAGCAGATATTTTACTTTTATTCATTTTTCCATTTTATCAAATTCAATCCTGTTCTTTGATGAAAAAATATGACTCAAATACATGTACATGTATCATTGTGAATATGCGTGGAAAGCATTTAATAGCAACATTTAACTTCAGGGATATCTCAAATCTATCAACATTGTAGTTTTGGGCCGGGGGGATGTATTTTGCCCCAATACTAAATGTTTAGGGTCCAATTTGAGCGAGGTGTGTGGGATGGTCGTGGTACTAAACCCAATGAAAGTAAAGGTAAACCTACATCCGTGATCATTTCCATGATTTCCGCGTTGTACATAATGTACTTGTTTAGGGGTTCAATTCAGGGAATACTTGTCAAGGGCCCATCAAGGATACGGTATGTTTCCAATACTTGTTGAGGGTAGGGTTTCAAATGCCAATACTTGTTAAGGGATGCATTTACAGAACATGGAAAATACTTGTTTAGGGTGCTCTATGAAACCCCATGGTCACGCATGGTATCCACTTGTCAATGGAAGTGGCCCCCTGGGGTTTTGGGATATATATATAAGGTATGAGTGTCAACTTGATTACTTGACTATAGCTAGTGAGCACTAGCTAATTTCAAGAGAATATGTGGGAATTACAAATTATTCAAGTTCTTGCATAATACACATAAATTGATGCTGTGAAATAAAGGAAATCACTACTGAAATCTTGATTTTTCTATCTTCATTCGATTCTATGCCACAAACACCAGTCATGCTTGGGAAAAGGAAGTTTATTTTTTCCCATGCCTGATCTTCCATCTGCCAATTCCATGTGTGCATCATAGAAATCAATCAATCACTGAACCGGAATCCAAGTTATATTGACTTCCAGTTCCGCAAGACGGCTGGTATAGCGTCAAGACAGCAATCTGCTCTTGTTTATCAATTGGTTGTCATGGTAACAATTGATTCTAATGGGAGCAATATCGTAAATGCCTTTGCTCATCAATATTTTGTGCATGGGTGTGCTGTCTCACAAAAAGGTGAATAAAAACAAATACTAATTGCAAATGGTTGCCATGGTTATGGCATAGACAGCAGAAGTATATTTTGCAATATTGTGTTATTATCTGGGCAGTTACGATCTGCGTTTCAAGAAGTAACGAGTGTTGATTGCCTATATAAGCAGGAGGGTTCCTACTTGTTTTGAATTTAGTTTTGTAAATTCTAAAAAAAAACGTCACTGGTACTGAAAATAAGTGTTGTAGAGGATAAAATTTGATACTTATTTGGCAATATGAGTAAGTAAACCTTTGTGAATATAATTGATTGCAGTTCTCATTTTAGTTGAAGGGTCCATATGCATGCATACTTTGTTAATAATATTCTAGTCACAATTTCATATCTTAGTTCACTTAAATTTTATTCAATGATTTTTTATCCACTTTCTCATCTCCTCCTTTTTCCTCTTCCCTTTTTCCTCTTCCTTTTTCTTCTTCCTTTCCCTCCTCTCCTTCTTTTCTTCCTCCTACTTTTCTTCCTCCTACTTTTCTTCCTCCTACTTCTTCCCTTCCTCCTCCTTTCTTCTCCTTCCCTTTTCCTCCTTCTCCTTCATTTCATTTCCCCCCACTTTTTTCTCCTTCATTTCCTTTCCTTCTTATCCCTCTCTTTCTCCAGCCCGATCAACCCCTACTCCAATAATAATAATGAGTATATGCGACGTGCGTGTATATTTTGACTCACACAGATCAAGCAGACATGGATGCTATACGCAGAGACGTTGCAAAGGAGAAGGATCGTTATAAGGTCCTCCAGCAGCAGCAGTTTACATTCATCAATGCCATGGCCAACACCAGGACAGATGCATATGAGAAAACCAAACCAGTCAGATCCATCAATCATGTTAGTTATAAAGATTTGTACCAGCCAACTTTTCACCCCCCCCTGCAGCTAAAAGAATGGAATTCCAGAAGAAAAGGAGCATTGCTTTTACTTGTGTGTACAATGTTTTTTAGGGAAAGGATAGGCTCATATTTTCAGTTTGGAAGTTACAAAGAAAAATCTGTTCCTCTGGAAAAAAAAAGAAAGTCTGTTTCTATGCCTAATCAATATGCAAAGTGTATCATTTTACAAATTTAAATGACAGATTGTTGGTTGAGAAATTTAAGAATAAACAAAGGCTGTTACAGCTAGCATATATCTTTTTATCTAATATTTTAAAACAAATCATATAGAAGTGTCTGTCATAAATCATGAAATGGAAATATGATATATAAATCACAAAATGGAAACCTTCAATAGGAAACAAAAGGAACATCAGTCTATATGTAGCCAGCAACCATGAATTGCTATTATTATTTTACTGACCAATTAAAAGGGAATTCTCCTGATTTGTGGTATCTGACAAGTGTTGATATTATTTTAAAAATTCACTTATTAAAATTGGTCATATGAATTTAATATTCTTTATTTAAAACATTTGATCTCAATGACAGGTCAAAGAACTTTTTGAGCGTAGCCGCAACGCTACCGACCGCCGAGCCATGAAGCAATGGCTAGACTTGGTAGGAGAGCTGACGAATATCGTCATGCGCATCTCCAATGTGAATCCTGATGCAATCAAGGAAGGTCCAGCCTGTCAGGCCATTGCCCGATGCAGGACGTTACTCAACCCTAGCAATGAATTTTCATCTCTACGAGCGGGATACCCTCATCAGGAGGTTGGTTGATTATATGCAGCATCTGTGATTCACAATTTATATATTATCAAATATGCTCAAAATCTGCTGCTCTGGTCCTTAATGGAACATCTTGTATCACCCATAACTTTCTAATTCTCAAAAGTCTTCTCTGGTTATATCTAAAAGAATAGAATTCAAAATCTTACTCCATACATGGTAAGCATCGCATGGTCAGTACCCTATATACCTTCAAGACCTCGTCTCAGAATACATTCCCACCAGAAATCTCCGCTCCTCCAATAACAAACAGCTAAATGTACAGAGAACAAATTTAATGCTAAAAGAAAAGGCCTTTGCCTCTTCATCTCCATCTCTCTGGAATGCTCTTCCCCTGAGGATCCGATCAGCAGATTCGCTTATAGCATTTAAGAAGTATTCAAAATCTGCTTTCTTACGTTTGTTGAATGTTGTTAAGGTAATTTGATCTGTCCATACACTCTCAAAAGCATTATTATTATCATTATCTGTAATCCCCCACCCCATCACTCTGCACCTCAGAATAGTTTACAAGATATATGGCGCATAAATGCTGTAATTATTATTAGTAGTAGACATTATTACTGTTATGATCCAAAGTAAGAATTAAAAGAGCATGTACATAGAATAACTGTCTTCATTGAACACATAATTTTTGTTGATGAAGAAATATATATGTTGTTTATAAAAAACACATACATACATACAAATGGACAAGTGTCAGCTTAGCTTTTTAACACACAACATGCAAAGTTTTTTTTAAAATGTCCCTATATGCCTATATTTGTTATCATTTTTTTCTCCTTAAAGGTCAAGTCCACCTCAGAAAAATGTTGATTTGAATCAATAGAGAAAAATCAGACAAGCACAATGCCGAAAATTTCATCAAAATCGAAAGTAAAATAAGAAAGTTATGACATTTCAAAGTTTCGCTTATTTTCAACAAAATAGTTATATGAACGAGCCGGTTACATCCAAATGAGAGAGTCGATGATGTCACTCACTCACTATTTCTTTTGTTTTTTATTGTTTGAATTATACAATATTTCAATTTTTACGAATTTGACGATTAGGACCTCCTTGCCTGAAGCACAAAATGTTAAAATAATGGAATTCCATGTGTTCAGGGAGGAATGAAACTTCATTTCACATGACAATGACGAGAAAATAAAAATATTTCATATTATAAATTACAAAATAAATAGTGAGTGACGTCATCAACTCTCTCATTTGGATGTAACTGGCTCGTTCATATAACTATTTTTGTTGAAAATAAGCGAAACTTTTAAATGCTGTCACTTTCTTATTTTACATCCGATTTTGATGAAATTTTCAGTGTTATGCTTGTTGAATTTTTCTCTTTTTATTCAAATCAAGATTTTGTTGGGATGGACTTGTCCTTTAAGAATCTATATTTTGTTCATTCTATCTATATTTACAAACTGGCAAGTACAAGTTGGTTTTCGCATGGTAATAACATTAAAGCTTGTCTTGGTGTATTTTAAAAAAGTTACTAAAGCCAAGGTCTCTATAATTGAGACATTTTGAGCTGTTTTAAGAGGATTTGGTCATGTCAACGTTGGTTACATTATTTCTGACTTTGAAATGTGTTTTCAAGGTCATATTTAACAGTTTTTTATGAAATAACAGGGGAGCGTTTCATGAGAGGACTTGTCGGACGTTTTATCCGACAAGTCCCATTTTATCCGACGGTTACCATAGTAACAGTGCCTCACAGCCAATCAGAGTCAGAGAAAGATGTCAGATCTGACAACTTGTCGGACAAAAATGTTGATGAAACAACAGGTCTGTGTGGATAACTGACCATGTTCTTTTTTTACTACAATTTTCATGTTTTGCCCCTCTCAAGGTACGGTTTGCATATATAGTCAGTAGGCCCTATTTTGGGGTATTGCATTATGAAAATGAATATGACCAAAGGTTTGCATTCGTGACAACCATGCACTTGGTGGATATAGGCCAATGTTCCCTGCGATAAACCTGGTGGCAGCAGTGGGATAAGTACATTGCCATGATTTATCTGTAATCAAGTATGACCTTTCTATCTATACCTAGGTGAACCATTTAAGCTGCTCAGAGGCCCGTGTCCTCTATGGAGGCTGCGTCAGTATAGTCCCCCTTGTGTTTGACAACTTACTCAAGATATACAGCATCATCAAAGAGAGTGGGAAAGAGCTGCAAGAAACATGGCCGCCACAGACACAGAGGCCGAGGAGTATACAGAGTGCAAGGCATCAACGATCTAAAACTGAAAGTAAGTATCAAGATATTTCTTTGTATATGCACCAAGTTATGGGTTGACCTAGATTTCATAGAGGTTTACACCATATCATATGAGTAAACATTGAAAGCATTATCCAATTCGTTGTTAGAATCACTAATTTAATTTCCCCTGAATCCCACAAAATGTCTTCCGTTTGTATGTATGAATATAAATTTTTTACTAAATGATTGTGGGAGACAATGAATAAAAAAAGGCTTTGCATTCTCTCTGCAAACATTGTTTTTTTTTCAAGCTGTATTATTTCATGTACCCCATTTCACAGAATTTCAGCATACTTAATTGTCATTTGTCTATTATTTCACAGCATTGTGCCTTGCTTATTTGTTTGAGATCTGTGATAATATAATTATCCCTAAAGACTTCATAACTCAAAACTAGTTTTAGACCTGCGATTATCCATGCATATCACAACTGTCCATATAAGAATTTAAGTCAAAATTAGTTTTAGATCTGTGAAGAAAATTGCATATTATAATTGTCCATATTAGAATTTAACTCAAAATGAGTTTTATATCTGTGATGATACATGCATATTATAATTGTCCATATTACAATTTAGCTCAAAATTAGTTTTATATCTGTGATGATGTATAATTATTTCTCATGACTTTCAAGATATTAACTGAATTATTGCTCACTCTTCTCCAGTTTAGCATTAATTATCAACATCTTATGATTTTTGTTAACAGCCCAAACCCCATCAAGAGCAAAGACAGCCATCGGTACAAGGACCGCCCACGAAAACTGCGAAAAGAGCACCGACACCAAGGACCTGACGAAACGCATGCTCAAGCTCTCCTTCACCAAGATGCCGAAAGGTCACGACGAGAACACGCTCTTCTACAGACGGACCCTCAACGGCCGGGCAGACAAGCTTCACATTAACGGTGAGATAACGTTGGACAAGGCTCCCTGGAGGGGCGCCTCGTATGAGAAGATCAACCACGTTGATCATCGGAGGTTTGTCAATCTGGAAGATAAGTTTTATTGAGTGGCTTGAGGGATGTGATTGGGTTTCTTGGCATTTAACCCTATCTAGTCCGGGGGGGGGGGGGGGGGGGGGCCGAGGCCCCCTCTCAACGAGTCGTGCGATATTTTCGCCGCGCAAAATATTTTGACCGCGCTGCTCACTGACTTTTTACTTTCAAGTCTTGCGCAACTTTTGAGACCAATTTTGCGTCACCCGGGTACGTGGTTCCGAAGTTACGCAACGTTATGTAAGTGCATGTCAGACCAAAAATTGCTCAAAAACGTGATTTTGTGTACAAAGTCAATGTAAATTGTGTTTTCAACCAAAAATCATAAATGTATGATTATTTTTAGTTTTGCTGGCCTAAATGTATGTATTTTATGCTGTTTATGATCTTAGAAGAGTTCCCAACGAATTTCATTGAAAAACAATGAAAAACAAAAGGTCTAAAAAACAACGAAATACATAAGAAATTGCAAAAAACAATATAATACATAAGAAATTGATCTGATATCACAATTTTTTCATGTACACTTGCGAAGAACATCACAAAGAGTTTCTATGCCAAAAATTAGAACATTTGGAGCTTTATTTATGGAGTTAAAGGAAGAAGTATGATTTTTGCATTCTAATTATGCATAAATTAGCATAATTACATAATAACGATTCGCATGAAATAAATTACCATACACTTTGTAGATTATATCCCAGACAACCTGCGTGCCATTTTTCGGCGCGATCGCGCGGTCGACGGCTGAGATCTCAAGGGGGGCCTGGTAGGCCCCCCCCCCGCCATATGAACTCCCAAAATACCCCGGCCTAGATAGGATTAAAGATCATATATACCCTTGTTCAAATCTAATTGAAAATGTACATGTATACTTCTGTAGTCCTGTTACATTCCAGGTGATTCCCAAAGTATTTTTACAGGTAGATGCTGTGTAATGTCATCTTTCATGTGGAATTTGACATTAATAGGAGTGTTAATCAGGTAGCAGGTGTCACTGAGAGTAGAATCCCCAATAGAGGTTATGTAATGCTGTGTACATTCGTCGCTTGGCATTGTATTGCACAATCATTATCTGCATTCCTTAACCTGATAGTGCCCATAGCAGGCCAAGGATTGTTTGGTGGAACAACATTATTGGCTAAGCCCTAAAGTTGAAAGTATAATACTGGTATTGCTTACTACTTTTAACAAAATTTGGGGTTGTCAAATAATTCACTTTACATTAAAGCATGACAATACAGCATGGCAACTCATCGGTTCCCTTGTCGTTGTCGTCTAACAGAGATATTGCAAGGCAATAGGAAAATATCAATAAAGGAAATTTGATCTTAGTAAACACCAGTCAGGTTTTTTTTCTTTTTAATTGCCGAGAATCCTGTGTTCATGAATTATCTATCATTCTATGAAGCAGTTTGTGGACACCATCTGTGCATAAACCTCTGTCTGACATGGGAACAAACTTGGACCGAATATGACTGCCTATCTCTAGTCTGCTGGGCAAACCCTTCACTCGAAATAAGGGTCTGAATGTGCAGCCTACTCATGCCTTGTGAAGGCCCGAGAACGGCAAGTTTTGTGTGTGCTAGTCTTTGCGTGGAGGCACACTTGTTGATCAAAGTTCCAATGAGGGTCTGTGCCTGCAGACTAGCCTATCTCAGATCCCATGGCCCGTATTCTGAAGTCGTGTTTATTTTAAACTCTGGCTTTAAGTTGTGGTTTAACTATGAAAAGCCAGTTGTTACATACATCACTAACAGTAGAGGTACTATGTATCAGCTCATTTGCCTCCCAAAACATTATTAACTGCCTGGGAAGGATAAGTATGCGATAGTCTTCACCATTAAAGAAAAAATAGTAGAGCACAGTTAACATGAGAAGCATTCACTGTAAACAAAATTTTGAAGCATTTCCCATAATTTCAGCAGTTACATGTATTGTAGACCATGGTCTAAGTTAAACCCGACTTCAGAATATGGGCCCATGTGTTTGCCACAATGACCTATACAGAGTTTGAAAGAGCAGCTTCTAAGCTGTCAAGGGTAATGAAAATTGTTGAAAACAATAACCTACATTGTGATCTTGATTCAATGTGGATTGATTGGTTGTATTGTTTTCCTTATGGACCTAAAATTGATTTGCTAGTTGCTATTGATTGCAAGATTCGGGTATCACTCTTGAAAGTTGATTATTCTGTGTTCATTTCTTCTGTCTGCATTTATGATATCTTCAATTTTTTGCAGAATTATTTTATTGATAGTTCTTTGCTTTGAGTCTGTACGGTACAAGCCACCTCAAAGTACTTCCTTATTACATGTACAAGGCGACATTGATACATTTTTTTTTCATAATTTGGATGTGGTTGTATATATTCTTTAATTTATTTCATATCTTGTATGGTTTCATTCATTTCAATTTGAAATATTAATGTGTGTTGATTGAAATGTGTTTAAAATATATATGTAATTTATGAATACTGAAATTTGAATATTCAGTTCTTGAAGTTTAGTCATGAGAGTTGAACAATAAGAAAGTATCCTGCCCGAGAACTCGAAAATATCCAGTGGCCTTTATAGTTAGTCTTTCAAAGTTCAGTATGATTAATATTTAGCTCACTCGGCCGATCAGGTAAATGAGTCATCATGTGGCATAACCCAACCTTTTGTGACAACATCTGACATTATTTACGAAAGGTTAGTAGCCTAGGATGTCCTTTTTAGAAAATATAACTTTAATGTACGAATGGAGGATGCAAAGCGTCATATATTCCTGATGGTTTCTAAGGGGTTCGGCAGATGGGACCTAACACCAATAAAAAATGTATATGCGATTGCAGAGCCTGACTGCATCTCTCAATGGTTTGAGGTTTTGCTTCTGGTACTATTTGCTAATAAACTCACAAGAAGTTAATGTTTTGTGCATGTATGGGATATTCTGAAGTAATTAGATGTACTTATTTAGCATTTTGAGCCTCAAGTGATGTAACACATTGTGTTTTCTCTTGCTATTATCACATGTTTTTGTGGAAGAAATTGCCTAGACCTAGCATAATAATTACAAAATCGCATGTTTGATCAAATTTACCATTCTACCAAAATTTTGTGAATAATCACTCTGCAGTTGTGCAACTAATGTCTCTCAGTTTTAGCTGAACAAAAATAATCTTTGCTCCATGTCATAATAGCATCTCACTCATTGCACCTAATTTTAGAAGTATCGTTACCTGGGGTGACTTTGGACACAACAGAAAATGAGTATATTGTCATCAATAATAATAGCTACATTTATATACTTATATTATTATTATTATTATTAATAAATAAAACACTTTATTCTGTTGTGTCCAAAGTCACCCCAGTTTATGGTAACTAATTAAATATTGTGATGAATAGAAACCAAAATCTTACCTAAAGAAATGTTTTCGCCAAATTTTACTTCCAGCTAGTTTTGACAAGTAAGAACAATAGTATGTGCATTTCTTTATTACCCATACAGCAATTCTACTTATTAATTTATGTTTGTTACCAAAGTATCTTTTTATATTTGATCAAAGAGATGGTATTTTTTCAATCATGTGATCAATGGTGAGTTATGAATAAAAACGGTAATTTTAAAAATGGAATTTCATTATTCATTAGGACTATCAACACATTCAGATTTATACATACCCAGTAGTCTAAATCACCTATTATTTTGTGAATTTATTATGCATGTGAAATTATTTATTCTATTGTGCTTTCCAGATTTGCCCTAGTCATGAGGAGCATAATTGAATGATGCGTGAATATCAGTTTGAAAGTATTATAAATGTATTTTTAAAATAAAATTTATTGTAGCTAGTGAAAATAGGGTCACTACCCCATTGTGAAATGATATTGATAATTACTAGATATACATGAAGATGGTTATACAAGTCACAACATTTATAACGATGGAAGCTTTAATTGTTGAAATGTTGTTATATCTACTTTTATTCCATATTTCTTATATGGACAATTAAAGTTAAACCTGTTTGGTTACCACCGTTTGGGACCACCTGTCTATAGAGACAAAAGCTTGGTTTTTGTCTCACCTGCGAAGCAAAGTAAGACTATAGGCGCCGCTTTTCCGACGGCGGCGGCGGCGTCAACATCAAATCTTAACCTGAGGTTAAGTTTTTGAAATGACGTCATAACTTAGAAAGTATATGGACCTAGTTAATAAAACTTGGCCATAAGGTTAATCAAGTATTACTGAACATCCTATTAGAGTTTCATGTCACATGACCAAGGTCAAAGGTCGTTTAGGGTCAATGAACTTAGACCATGTTGGAGGAATCAACATCGAAATCTTAACCTGAGGTTAAGTTTTTGAAATGTCATCATAACTTAGAAAATATATGGACCTAGTTCATGAAACTTGGACATAAGGTTTATCAAGTATCACTGAACATCCTGCATGAGTTTCACGTCACATGACCAAGGTCAAAGGTCATTTAGGGTCAATGAACTTTGGCCGAATTGGGGATATCTGTTGAATTCCCATCATAACTTTGAAAGTTTATGGATCTGATTCATGAAACTTGGACATAATAGTAATCAAGCATCACTGAAAATTTTGTGCAAGTTTCAGGTCTCATGATTAAGGTCAAAGGTCATTTAGGGTCAATGAACTTTGGCCGAATCGGGGGTATCTGTTGAATTACCATCATAACTTTGAAAGTTTATTGGTCTAGTTCATTAAACTTGGACATTAGAGTAATCAAGTATCACTGAACATCCTGTGCGCGTTTCAGGTCACATGACCAAGGTCAAAGGTCAATAAACTTTGGCCGAATTGGGTGTATCTGTTGAATTGCCATCATAACTTTGAAAGTTTATGGATCTGATTCATGAAACTTGTACATAAGAGTAATCAAGTATCACTGAACATCCTGTTCGAGTTTCAGGTCACATGATCAAGGTCAAAGGTCATGTAAGGTCAATGAACTTGACCATGGCCATGTTGGGTTTTTTTGTTGAATAACCATCATATCTCTGTAAGTTTATTGGTCTAGTTCATTAAAAAGGGAAATAAGAGTAACCATGTATCACTGAACATCTTGTGCGAGATAGAGTAGTATTCAAAGTGAGCACTGCTGCTATATTGAACCGCGTGATGCAGGTGAGACGGCCAGAGGCATTCCACTTGTTGTTAACTAGTTTTCCCTATAGAAACATGAGTTAAGCCCCTTTCACAATTGGTGGTGTGACTGCCTACAACTGTTGCGATTCTGTGCAACATATATTGTGATCAAATGATCACAAAGAATCGCACGAGCGAAAGCCCCTTGACTTGTTCATGAAGTCCACTTTTCTTGTCTCCATATTGCAGACTCTATATGCAGGTTTCCTTGTGCTTTGTGTTAATTGCAGTTGTAAATTTCATCCACCTTATTACTTCATTCCATCCATTTTGATAATACCTCACTGACACCAATGGCACTGTTTAATGCTTGGAGTAATTTCTCACAATGGTAAATTACAAATACACAGAGGAGACTAGGTTTTGAATCTCACCAGTACTTTACAAAGCACTAGTTCTTTCTTTTATTATGTAAAAAAATCACATCTTTGTACAAAAGAGAATAAAATTTACATTTTACTGAATGCTTAGGAGTATTGTTTCTTCCTCTGTCTTGACTTGGTTTGAGAGAGATGAGTTTGTATAAAAACAAATGAAGATAAGAATACAAGACATTGTACTCTTGATAGAATATAATAAGCATGGATCTACACATGGATGGAATTCAACATGTTTTTTGGAATTATTTTTGAGTCAACATGAATTTTAACTAAGTTTTTTCAAGTCTTACTGCCAGACTTTTGGCCACAGCAGACATCTGAAACATGCATATTTTAGCTTTGACATTGATGTCATCATTTAAACATACTTTTGGGTTGGTATTCTGCAGATTGTCTTGTCTTGTAACTTTTATGTGATCTTGGCAAGATCACATTTTGTCAACCAAACACTAATTCTATATGAACCGATCTACCAATAGAGAGGTGCCTCTCCTGTAAAAAAACATGTAGCAAATTATTGACATAGGCTTAATTTATTTTGCCCCCTTGACGCTTACAATTTTTTACGCTTCTATGCTGATGTAACATGGAGATTCTTCTTGGGGCAACTTTGATGTGATCATTAAATTGGTATAAAAAAGTCTGCAAATCTGTCTTTGTAATATCTTTGGAATGTCTCCTCTTGTAAAACAGGATGTTCTTCCGGAATCCAGCAATAAATACTTTTTGTTGACCAAGAAAAGTTGCATTAACCATTGAAATACAACAGCCATCAAATTATCATAAATATACTTGTAGTTGCTAAGGCAATTAAACATAAAAAAGAGACAATTTCATAATTTAGCCCTGGGGTCCATTTCATAAAGGACTGTGCCCTGTTACCATGGTACATGTAGTTGGCAATAATGGCAAAGTTACAACAGTCCTTCATGAAACAGGCTCCTGGTCTTTGTCTGAAATGTAGTGAGTGATTAATATTTATGTAAATCTCCAGTGCGAAGGAGTAATTGTATTTGACAAGTGTCTCAAAACCTTTCCGTCACAAAAAAGGACCACATCAAATATCCATGATTTGAAGAAAGGGAAAATTTTTCACCTTTTGAGCTTGTTTTTGTAAAAAATGTGTCTCCAGTCTCCAGTGTCCAGTGTGAAAGAGAAACAAAAGAAAAATCCCACTTTATCTCACTCAGGAGCCCATAACTTGAATGTCCTGTCAAATGACGATGTAGCAATGTATTTCTCATTAGGTGACAGGTCAACGCACATGACCTTCCCATCATGCCCTGCCAGAGTGTTGAGAGGCGACCATCCTGGATGGGCCCAAACCTGTGAATATGAGAGAAGTTGGAGAACAATACAGTGTTTTTCAATAGAGATGTAGAAGCATCCCAAGAATGTCAAGAGGCATATCAGAATTGTAGCGTAAATATCTATTAGTACTAAGTGACATATCTGTAGAGAGTTATAGTCCAATGAATTAGTTTCTGGACTTAAAAAGAGGGATGTGGTTTTGAATCTCAGCCATGGCATAATTTCTTTCAGCAAAAAATTGATCACACTGTGTTGCACTTGACCCGGGTGAGGTAAATGGGTACCCAGCAGGATTGCTTCCTTGAATGCACTGATCGCTGCTGATGAAGTGGTAGCTCCAACTACAGTGGGTAATAAAAGTTGCGGTTTGTATCCTCTGGCAAAAAAGCGCTTTATAAATCCAGCTTTTACTATTGTTGTTGTTATCTGAGAAAAGATTGTGCTGGGGCAAGCACCAACATCTCATTCCTCCCAACATAAAACCCTGAAAATGCTCTGTCTATTCCATTTTTGCCCCTAGATGTGGCACACCGACCCAATGTCCCCTTTGCCTCCCATTAATCTGCTACTTAACAAACAAGATATCTTTGACAATGACAGCAAACTTATTTAGGGGATGATTGATGGATAAAAGTACATGATCAAAGATAAAAGAATATGATCAAAATTTATCAAGTTGTGTGCCAATATACACAAGTGATTTATAACAAGATTCAGTGTACAATCTTACCTTTGCTGTGCCATCATATGAACAGGTGATAAGATAATCCCCAGAAGTTCCTGGAAAAATAAGGTTGAAATTAAAACAGAAAGTTAATTGCTGCCAGTCTGAATTGAATTTGGAAAGGGAACATGTTTCTCATAGTACCTAAATTTTCTTGAGCCACCATTATATTTATTCTTCATGCAGAATTCACATGTACTATGGAAATGTGGCAGCAAAACTACATGAACTTCTACATAACTTCAGCATCTTGCCATGTCAACACTTAATTGAGATAATTATTGTAATTACAAAAATACATATATGTATAGGGGAAGGCAGGGTAAGTTCTGACACTTTTTGCATTTTGCATGTTAGAATTGATATGACTAGTACTATTGTAGAAATAAGTACCTGGCCTTTAAATTTGATTCTTGGGAAATGTTTTTAACCTACATATAACTTTCTACCCCCACACTGAAAGTCATCGTGACCTTTGAAAAAACCGATGTCAAATGGCTCAACTTGCCCCATACATGGGGTAAGTTGTGCCACCGTCTGGGGTAAGTTGAGCCACAAAAACTACGTACAAAATGTTTTGGGGGGAGAACCAGCATGTCAATTTCTTGTTTAAAGTCTTTTCACTTGCTAATTCTCTATACATACTAACATCCTTTAAAAGGAAAAGAGCAGTCATGTAAATTGCTCCTTTCGGGCTGCATTTCAATCGATTTTTATGGTTCGTTTGTTTTTTAAGATACATTACCATAAGAATTACCATGGCTCAACTTGCCCCATGCTGTTTGGCTCAACTTACCCCAGTCCAAACTTTGTAATTTTGTATCCACACATTTATTATGCATCCATCATATAAAAGACTACGACAAGAATGAAGATCCATACCTGGACTAACAATGTTGTTATCATGTCTTTACTATATTTAAAGACGTGTGTGTGTATAAAGCACTTATCTATTTCACACTCTTTTTTTTTACTTTTTTGGCTGAAATTCATACTTTTCCCTCTAAAAACTACTTTTGTTTCAAAGTTGAAAACAATGTGGTAGGGTTAGGGGTTATGATATGGGTCATCAATACATGACACCACCACAATGTCTGACTCATTCATTATTGGCCTGGGGCTGGTGGCTCAACTTGTCCCTATGCTCAACTTACCCCGCCTTCCCCTAATCATTCTACAGACACACATAAAAACAGCTTTCTAGTAGATTCAGTTCACTTAAAGTGATTCCTAAATTACCTTGGAATTTGAGTCCTGTTATGATATTTTGATGAGCTGGAATGGTGTAGAGTACTTTCCTCTGTCTCATGTCCCATATCTTAGCTGTGTTATCCTCACTACCAGTAGCAAGCTGATAGCTGAAAGAATATAACAAAGATAGATAGATGATATCACTGCTGAAGTAAAAAATACCTCGTAAAGAATGAAAACACTCCACAGGTGAATGAGATGACAAAAAAGGGCTGCTTAGTGCTATAATACTTTAGAGAGTTTGCTCTTTTACAAGATGCAGATCTATGAATTTTGGCTAAAAACACTATTTGCATTGGATTTGTACACAAATTCACATTTTTGAGCAATTTTGGATCTGATTGCACTTACAAAATGTTACCTAATTTCGTAACCGCATACCCTAGGGTTGCAAATTTGGTCTCAAAAAGTTGCGTGAGACTTGCAAGTAAAAGGTCAGTGAGTGACCTGGTCAAAAAATGTGCACGGCAAATTTATCCCGAAAAATCATGAGGGGAATCAGTCCCCCCCCCCATCTTTTTAGGGTGGAACAACACTTCTATGAAATGCTGGGCTCATAATATTTGTTCTATATACATGGCAATTATAATACAACAAATTATTAAGTGCTTTTTTAATATTCCTATTCTTCCCATTTTTATGAATAATTACTTTTCTAACTTTTTTTTTCATCAGGACAAGAATAAAATTCAATCGGTTAATACGTTGACACCTGGCACTCCATAAACTTGTGGTCTAAGTTAAACAACTAAACTATGGTTATAAATACCACCCATGGCATAATGTCCAAGATGGATAAAATCAGTTGAATTGCGACATAGTCCAATCCTACTTTGCTTCATCTATCTATTTATTATTAATTCGGCAATTACAATATATATATACAACAGGGATTTAACAATACATGAATAAAAACAGAAACATGGGTGGGTACATGTAGCTTAGCTGCCTGGTTTGGGAAAAGCCAACTTGATAACTGTGACCCGAGGGTCTCCCTCCCCAACCAAGCTACATGTACAAAGGACTGGTCTGTAATGATGAGAATAAATAGAATATCAAAAAAAAGATAAGTACAAATATCATAATGACTTGAGAAAATTGGTAGTATACAATAAGACGAGTTAATATGCTTATTTTTTTCCAACAAGTAGCTATAAAGAAAAAAAAATCCTTCAACATGATGTGGAATATCCAATGGTCACTTACCAGTTTGGTGAGAAGTTGACCGCTAGTACTGACTTGAGATGACCCTCCAAGAACATGATACATCGTCCTGTCCTCAGGTCCCATAACCTACCAAAGGCATCCATTCCACTGAAAAGACAATGGTTATATACACACATTAAGAACATGTCCTCAGTTTCTATAACCTACTAAGTGCATCCATTCCACTGAAAAGACCATGGTTAGATACACACATTATGAATGTTGTGTCCTCAGATCCCATACCCTTCATCAGAGCTGCCAACCTGAACAAAAACATTTCAGTATTTTTAAAGCTGAAAATCAGTATACGACAACACATTAAAGTGAAACTTGAGAAATCAGTATTTTGCATGAAACCATCAGAATTCTCATTTTTCAGTACTAAATACTGAAAATCCGTACTACTTGGCAGCTCTGCTTCATGTATCAAACTCATCTGTTTCACTGAATAGGTAAAGTTTATAAACATATCATCATCATCATCGTCATCATCGTCATCATCATCATCACCATCACCATCACCATCACTACTGTCATCATCATCATCACCATCATCATCATCATCATTACAATCATCATTATCATCATCATCATGGCCATCATGATCATCATGATCATCATCATCATCATCATCATCATACTCATCATCATCCTCATCATCACCACCACCTCCATCATCATCGTCATCCTCATCATCGCCATCATCCTCCTCATCCTCCTCATCATCATCATCATAAATCGTTTTGTGACACCAAGTCCTAAGCTGTGTTACATACCCCGTTGCACATACAGCACCATCCTTCTGAAAGTCGATGGAGTAGACTGCTTTACTGTGGCCCTCCTGGTGGAGGATCTCCTCCTGTACCTCAAGATCCCACAGTCTCCAGGAGGAGTCAAAGCTGGAGAAGAGAAGAGGACTTGCGCAAGTTGGTTGGGAGAAACAACAAGACATAAAAGACATTCGCCTGTGGCAGGTCACTGAGGCAATCAGTCAAGGGGAATGGGAGGAAGCCCTTGATACATGATCTGTGACTACTAAGCTCAAAACTCTTAATAAGCCAAATAGTACATGTTAAAACTACAAAATCAAGTAAATTAGCTTATATCAAAAAGTGACCGGGTACGCGGTTACCAAATTACACAACATTATCTTAGTACCTGTCAGACCCAAAACTGCTAAAAAAAGTGAATTAATGTATAAATCCAATGCATATTGCATATTTAGCCAAAATTCATATACAGTATGTATCATTATTTCTATTTTCAATGAATAAACTTGATTAATTTTGTCCCCCCCCCTCGGCTGTGAGATGGGTTCAAATAACTCAGCTCTTTTGTAGTTAATGTTCATGTATTCCATTGTAAAGCAGAAAAGGGAATTATGAATCATTATTGCTTATTAAATCTAAGAGGAGGCTGAATAATTCTGATCTTACCAAGCTGTACCAAGGAATCTTCCTGAAGGGTGGTACTCTATTCTGCTCACCCTTGCTTCATGACCTTCTATGTTTGCAATAGGTTCCTCACTGTGTTTCAAAAAAAGAATCACGAGTTTGTTATTACCTGCACTGTTATCAATTGAACCAATCCAATTATTTTACAGATTAAATGCAAAATACTGTGTGTGAAATTTTGATTATTTCATCAATGCATTATTTCAAAATCTGAAATCATCATCATCATCATTATCACCACCAACTTTACCTTCTTCATCACCATAATCACCATTTTCATCATCATTACCATCATCACCATCTTCATCATTATCATCACCATCAGCATCATCACCATCACCATCACCACCATAATCATCATCATCATCATCACCATCATCCTCGTCATCATCATGATTGTCATGATCATCGTCATGATGATGATGATGATGATCATGATCATCATCATCATGACCATCTATACCATCATCATCACAATTATCATTATAACCACCATCTCCATCATCATTATTACCATCATCATCATCACCACCACCATCATCATGACCATCAACTTCATGACCATCATCATCACCTTCATCAACATCATCATCACACTGATCACCACCATTATCACCACCACCAATGATCATCGCTTAATAGTATGTATTCAATAGAAGAAACTACCTTTCAAAGTTCCAGAGCTTGACCGCGCCGTCTGCCGAGCAAGAAGCCATGCAGCAGGCATTGGGGGAGAGCGAGATGGTAGCTTGAGGGTGGAACACCACACAGCCCACATGGGCATTGTGGCCTCTCAGTGTCTTGAACAGATTGAAGTCCGGTGATGTCCACAGCTTGATCAGACCACTCCTACAAATGACCAAGAAGAAATAAACACCATATTTCTATTAATTCTGTAACTGATATCTACCAGACCTGTCGGAGTGAAAGAAAGCACTGTGTACGGGAGAGAGTAGGTCTACACTGAGTAAGGAAATGCTATTTACCATGATTTTGTTTTTATTTCATTTTTGCTATATTCTTGTTATATCTAATGCCCTTTTTTCACAGGATTTTCTTAACCCCGGACTATCGCTAACCCCGTACTATCCTTAACCCCGTACTATTTTTTTTTCCTTTTCACACATGCCAAATTGTTATTGCTAACCCCGGATAAGGAATGCTTGCTTTTTACACACGAAACTCGCTAACCCCGGACTAGAGGTTTTTGTCGATCATTCGTAGTACAAGTGCTTCACTCGTACACTAGTTTTTACACACGCTACAATTTCCTTAACCCCGTACTATAGGTGGGGCCAAATTGCCATTTAGCCCCAATCATCCAGTGGATTTTTTATCAACAAATCCGGTCCAATAGTACGGGGTTAAGCTTAGCCCACTTTCGTTTTACACATGCGATCTTAACCCCGTACTATTGCTCTTAGCACCGCAATTGTTGGGATAACCCTGCTTTTTTGCAGGGCCAAATAATCCCGTACTATAGGTGGGGTTAGTCCACTTTGCAAAAACGCTGTGTAAAACGAAAGTGGGCTAAGCTTAACCCCGTACTATAGGTGGGGCTAAATTGCCATTTAGCCCCACCAATAGTACGGGGTTAAGGAAATTTTAGCCTGTCTAAAAAGGGTATAAGTCACATCGGGGGGGTCTACACATTACTTTAACCCTCACCCCCATCAATCTTGATGACAATGTTAATGCTTTCTGTGGAAATTTAGACTGTTATTAAAATGGCACGGTGGAGCCAATTTTGTAAGATATTTAATCATTGCTTTAAGAGAGGAAGCATAACATGAAATAAATAACCAAAACAGGGAATTAAGGAAAAGAGAGATAGAGAGGTAAGTTAAAAAAAAAAAGAAGATATAACAGAGAACTTGCCATGAAGCTGTGGCGAGCAATCTTGAATCAGGGCTGAACCGACAATAAGAAATAGGCCTTTGGTCTCCAATCTGACTACCTATTGCTGTTAGACTCTATTAAAACAAACAACACAATATTAAAAAGATATGAAAATATAGAAAAGATGAAGAGAAAGTATCATATATAGCACATATGAATGACACATGATGGCATTCAAATTATCATGATGTCAAACACTTCAATACAAAAAAAAAAATGCACAATGGATCATGAAGGGTTGTGTGGTCTAGTGGTTAGAGCATTGGACTCGTATGATTATGAGGTTGTGAATTTGAATTCCCACTTGGCCATTATCTCCACTTTAACCCACCTCTCCCCCCAAAAAAAAAAGGCCTGAGGGTAATTTGTGCCATCTACACTGTCAGCCACCAGACCCAAGTAACTATGTAATTGATTTTACACAATCCTGGCGTTGACATGCCACGGAAAGCTACTCTGCCAAGTTCCGAAAGAGTCTTCAACAGTAACAGAAAATTCATATTCTGAGGAATTTCGAAGGAAAACAGAAATATGTTATTTAGAATCATTTTGTAGTGTGTAGTGCTTACTCTTGCTTTTCTGTGTAATTCTTGTCTCCTTGCATTTGACTGGGATTCCGGAATCCTCATGGTTTCTGCTGCTTCCTGTAACCTCCTATCAGCTCTGTCCCAGAGGAATAAAAACATTATTTTGTTCAGTAAATATATTGATTAATTGTCCAACAAATAGAAATTTGTATCCCTTAAATGTGAAATAAATCGGCATGATGACAGATCATGCAAAATGACCAACAAGCATGAACATTAAGCATCAAATACGAAACAATTTGAAGGAATACAAAACTTCAATAATGCATACCCGGTAAAGTCTGAAAAGATATCTGTGAGAAGTATGGTGAAAATTTGTTTGATTGCAACCATTGGGATAATTATATACAATGAGAAAGACCTCGAACCAAGTTAAAATGGTAAAAGATGCTTCAATTGTGGTAGCATTATTATAGACTGCTGAAAACGTAAGTTTTAGGCACTATGAAGGCAAATTAACTCATTATTATGGCTATTATTTCATATAGGCAGAAACAAAAAATGCTCTTGGTACCATAGAAGCATGGCTGTTCCAAGCAGAAATTTTCCATCACTAGAAAATTCTTGGATTAATCATTTTCCAGGACTTTTCATAAAAACCAAACAAATAATATCATTAATAAATAAAACCCTCCATTAATCAAATTAAGTTTATGCATTTTAGATAATGACAGTGAGACAGAATGCATATGAAACACAGTGTTACTTTGTACATATACATGTACTGTGTTTGCATATAAGCCAAATGGAATAATGATCATGGAGGCGTCGTGGTCTAGACTCCACGTCTTTCAATCTGAATGACATGGGTTCCATTCCAAGCCACGGTGTGTTTTCCTTCAGCAAGAATTTACCCACATTATGCTGCACTGAACCCAACTGAGGTAAATGGGTACCGGCAAAAAAAAGCTGTGCACACCAGAATCAGTAGACTAGCTTAGCCGGGGTAATTTAGGAGTGCCTTGAGCACCTAGCAAGATGGATACGTACGCTATACATATATTATCATATTTGAGAATATTATTCAAATGAAAACAAATAAACAAGTTAATTCACCTTGGTAAAGAATACTCAGCAATCCACAATCTGGCATTTTTCAAACTCGCAGGACCCTCGTGATACCACGTAGTTTGCTTTTCCTATAAAAATGAAAAAATATTTACAGTAAAATGTAGTTAAATTCAAGTAAATTCTCGTATTTGATTCTAGAAAAACATAACATATATCATACAATCGCATGAACACTTAGTTAAACTTGAGCAGTTAAAGATTAAAATATGATATCTACAATATAAGATTAAAAAGCGCACATCAGTATTGGAAAACAAAACAAAAGGAATTGTCTAGATAAGATTGGGAGAGATGCCAAAAAATGTATGAATGATAAAGCCCATATTTCTTACACTTCAAATGTGTCAATTCAAAATGGGAAACAGAATTAACTGAAGATTTTTTAAGGTCAAGTCCACTCTAGCATCGAGCGGAATTGAATCAATGAGGAAAAACAAATAAGCATGAGATTGACAATTCATGTAAAATTATACATTATGGACATTGTAATATTGTGTACAGTTTCAAAGTTCCACAACAAGAGCGATATGTAACATAATCTAAATACCTCAGATGAATGCAAAGGCAATACAAACCCAAGAGTTTCAAATTTGAAAGGCATTGAATCCCATTTAAAGGGGAAGTTCACCCTGACAAAAAGTTTATTGTAAAAATAGCAGGAAAAATAATAAAAAATATTGCCGAAGGTTTGAGAAAAATTCATCAAGTGATTAAAAAGTTATTAGAATTTCAATAATTTGATTTGTGACGTCATATGCGAGCAGCATTCCTACATAGTGAATGGTAAAAAATCAATGAAATGTTTTTTTCCCAGAAAATTGAAAATGGTTTTCACTCTACCTTTTGTATATCAATAGGCAAATCATTTCACACCAGATCATGAATAGAAAACAAAATTAAGGCATCAGGAACCATAAAAAATTTGAATTTCAAGCATTTTATATTACATAACACATGGGGCAGCTGCTCGTTTATGACGTCACAAATCCAAAACTTTGAACTCTAATAACTTTCGTACTCTTTAACGGATTTTCCTCAAACCTTCACCAATATTTCTTACTATTTTTTCTGCTATTTTTACAACAAAGTTTTCTTCAGGGTGAACTTCCCCTTTAATTTTCCAAACCTCACACTTCTTACCGCTTGATCAGCTTTGGCCTTCTCTTTGCTGGCTTTCTTGGCCTGTTTGTCTTGGTCGGCCATCTCCCCTAGAGCAGCAAGGAGATGTCGAAGCCTCTCTCGTCTCTCGGCCGGGCCTTCCCCAAATATACCTAATAAAAATACACAAGCCCACACATGCAAACAAATTCACCTCATTTAGAAATGATATTGTTTTACAATTCAGAGCACTTCATAAAGGTCAAGTCCACCCCAGAAAAATGTTGATTTGAATAAATAGAGAAAATCAAACAGGCATAATGCTGAAAATTCCATCAAAATCGGATGTAAAATAAGAAAGTTATAACATTTTAAAGTTTTGTGACAAAGTGATATGCACTATACAGTGACATGCCATGAGACAGACGATGTTGTTCCTCACTCACTATTTCTTTTGTTTTTTATTGTTTGAATTATACAATATTTCAATTTTTACAGATTTGACAATAAGGACCAACTTGACTGAACCATATACTAGTAAACAATGCTAATTCCACATGTTCACAGAGGAATTAACCATTAATTCACTTGGCAATGAGGAAAAAAACTAGGATATTTTTATTTCATATAATAAAATACAAAAGAAATAGTGAGTGGATGACGTCATCAGTCTCCTCATTTGCATACCTACCAGGATGTGCATGAACAACTGTTTTGTGAAATTAAACCAAACTTTAAATGTCACAACTTTCTTAATTAATATCCCATTTCGATTAAATTTTCAGTGTTATGCTTGTTATATTTTTCTCTTTTTATTCAAAACAATTTTTTTTGGGTGGACTTGTCCTTTAACAAAGAATGCATCTTTTTTTTTAATCTTCAAAATGTATATCATGGCACATGCATTATTCAGAGGCCTTGGAAGTTCAAAATTTAATTTAAAACATTTGCAAACAGCAATTTGATTAACATAATCTCAAAATAAAATTCATATACAATAGTTGTACTCCAAAGAAAGTACAGCATAAACATATCAAGTTTATTCACACAAATTGAAGTTATTATTTAGAAAATTACTTACAAATAGGTTCTCCATATTTCCTCAGCTGTGCCTTTACTTCAGAATCATCTGTTGAAACTGTGATTTGTCTTGCCTGAATAGAGGAACGAAATCAGAATAAATCAAGATAATGAAAAATCTCTTTAAAAAAGAACAAACTTTTAAGTGACCACCCACCACAAAATGTAATAGTCTGAAGAACTAAATTTTAGGAATGCAGGTACATTTTGAAAAAGCAGTTCCAACATTTTGGAATATTAATATAATTAGTTTAACATTTGAATAACATAAAGTAGAATACACAAACCTTTCTCCTTCTTTCAAATTCTGCCAATAATTCTTTTCTTCTTTCACTGATGTGTTCTTCCATATCAAATGTTTCACCTGCAAAAAAAACAAACAGTTTGATTGCTATCATATTATCAATAATGCATTGCTATTTCTTCAAGATGAAATAAAATGTTTAAAAAAATCCTGGCTTTAGGTAATTTTGATCAATAAGAACTTGACCTTGGCTTGTGAGCATCAATGCCATCATCACATGAAGGTATCACTAATGCATCTATGATCTAGGTTTAATGAAGTTATTAGTTACAATCTTGAGTCTTTTAGGTAAGCTTGGATATTTGTGACAAATGATGGATGGAAAGGCAGCATTTCGATCCCTTTAGACTTGTTTTCACCACTGTTTGGGAGAGAGCATAAAAACCATAGGCTTTTCATTGAAAAGTCTACACTAGTAACATATTTTTGGGGGGATGACCGCCAACTGAAGCTAATCAATGATTATTTCATGAAACTATCAACTGGGTTCCTAAATAATTTTTTGCATGAAGAAAAATCTAGCAATCAGTCTTTGAAGGATTTTTACCTTCCTTTTTTTTCATATGTTTCTCCCACTTCTGCAATCTAAGCCAAGCTGACTGCAAGTGAATGTATTCTGCATACAGTCATAACTCACCACTGGAGAGGTTAATATTGCCAGCCTCAAGACCTATGTTGATAGCATCAGAGGCATCAGGTTTCTTGAGATGCTCCTCCAGGGAACCATAGTGGACCCTTGGTTTCTTCAAGGCAGGTCCTCCATCCTCCTCAGACATCTTGGATTAACTTCTTAGACCTACGGTTCACTGATAATATTATGATTTAAAAGAAATGACCATTTCAATCATTAAACAGAAATTTTTATAGATTTTACATTTCATTGAAAAGATAAATAACGGGATAATCATAAAAACTAGAGATGCTCGGCGGGTCGCGCAGCCGAGCACATGTATCCCCGAACCCACCGCGCCATCCGTCATTGCGATATATAGAGCTCACACAGAAATTTGACAAAAAAATACAACTATAATGGTGACAATGACCCTAGCATGCAGGTCCCCAAGTCCATCTACCATCCAAGTGTGGTTGAAAAGTGACTTATGGTTGCGGAGAAAAGAGTCTTGCATGTTAATTTCAACGTTGACCTGAACATGACCTTTGACCTTACCATGTGACCTCTGACTGCAGCATAACATGCAGGTACCCCAAATCCGTCTACCATCCAAGCTTGGTTGAAAAGTGACTTACGGTTGCAGAGTTAGGTGTCATAAGAGAGTCTTGCATGTAAACTTTAACGTTGACCTGAAAATGACATTTGACCGTACCATGTGACCTCTGACTGCAGCATGACATGCAGGTACCCCAAATCCATCTACCATCCAAGTTTGGTTGAAAAGTGACTTACGGTTGCAGAGTTAGGTGTCATAAAAGAGTCTTGCATGTAAACTTTAAAAATGACCCTTGACCGTACCATGTGACCTCCGACTGCAGCATTACATACAGGTACCCCAAATCCGTCTACCATCCAAGTTTGGTTGAAAAGAGACTTACGGTTGCGGAGTTAGGTGTCATAAGAGAGTCCTGCATGCAAACTTTAATATTGACCTGAAAATGACCTTTGACCTTACCATGTGACCTCTGACTGCAGCATAACAGGAAGGTTCCCAAGTCCATCTATCATCCAAGTTTGGTTGAAAAGTGACTAACGGTTGCGGAGTTAGGTGTCTTAAGAGAGTCTTGCATGTACAGTTTAATGTTAACCTGAAAATGACCTTTGACCTTACCATGTGACCTCTGCCCACATCAAATTCGATAGGCTTCTTCGCTATACCAAACTCAACCTTCTGCCAAATTTGAAGACGATCGGAGAAGAAACACAGCTGATAGAGCGCTCACAAGGCGGCGCGACGAGGCCAAATCCATAGTATCCTCCGAACTCTGTTCGGGGATACAATTAATTCATCATTAGGTTAATTCCATCATTATTCCATATCGAATTCAAGTGATTATAATGTTGGCGTTACAGGTATAAGCCAGTTCGTAGTTCCTTCTTGTTCATGATCAAAAGATTCTATACATGATCAGAGGAAGGTCATTTGTACTAAAGTAACTCAACAAAATTACAAACGGAGGAAGTTGGAAATTGGCCATTTAAAGTATGTTTGTCTTTCTTCCGTAGTTAATACTTTCCCTGCACGTACCTGTTTTAGAAATTATAATACGGTGAAAAAGCATACTTTGAGCTTAATTTTTATGCAAAAATCATTTGTGTGATTACAATGGCTTTGATCTTTGATAATATAACGACGAATCTGTGGGGCATTTCTCTGGCAATTTTCGCATCGTGGAGTACCCTCTGGTGCCCCACATACTCCTTTTTGTGTAAGTTGAAAGTGAGTGTAATGACGGCAGCTCCGTGCTCGCACAGCTCTTATCTCTGGATCGTTTTGGAAAATAGCAGGGGCCGCGGAGCGAATAAATTTAATTTACAAACCAGTAAAAAAGGAGAACAAAGTACAAAAAATTGTTATTCTACATAATAAAGAACTTAAAAATAACATGTTTGGGACCACAAAGAAGTATACCCAGTTCTGTGTCAGGACGATTCATCTCAATTACAAAGTCATTTGGAAAAATTTACAAGCAAAGTTTTACAATTTTTAGTACAAAAAAATTATTATGATTTACAAAATATTATAGAGAACAAAATAAATGATTACAACTATTGAATTCATATTTTTAGTTTAATCTAAAGAAAAAAAAAGAAGGCTTCCAAAATATAAAGTGTCCGGACACCCGACCCCCCCCCCTCATTTCTAAAGCATTCTATTTCTATTCTAATTTTTTTTTAGAAACACCAAATATCATTATGATTTTTGTTAGATTATGGGATTTTTTTCTTGCTTTAAGATTGTACTTTTTTCTTTCTATCTTATCCTTTTTTTCTTCATCATTCTATCCTTCCTCTTTGCCCTTTTTTTATTCATCTATCTTTATTTCCTATCTTTCTTTCTTGATCTTCTGTTTATTTTTTTTAGAACTTTTCTTCTTTGTCTTACTCTCATTCCTTTTTCCCTTCATTTTTTCTTTCCTTAAACTTTTCCTTGCTTCCTTCTCCCTTTTTTTGTTCTTTCTCTCCTTCCATTATTTCCTTTTTTTTTATTCTCTCCTCCCTTTATTTTTTCCTCCCTCTCTTTCATTCTTTCTTTCATTCTTTATTTTATTTTTTCCTTCTACTTTGTGTCCCTTTTTCTTTCTTTCCCTCCCTCTGTTCCTTCCTGTTTTTCTTCTTTCTTTATTTCTTTCTTTCAAAGAATGAAGGAAACATTTCCTTTCATTCGTTCTTTCATTCCTCCTCCCTTTTTCTTGCTTTTTTTTTATACTTTTCTCTCCCTTATGTTTTCTTTCACACATCTTCCCTTCCTTCTTTTCTTTTTCTTTCCTACTTAATTCATTTCAAAGAATGACGGAAACGTTTTTTTCTTTTATTCTATCTTTCATTATTTTATTCTAACATTCTTTTTTCCCTTCATTTTCCCCTTCATTTTTTTCTTTCCGTTCTTAATTCAACTCTTTTCTTTCGCCTTTTCATTCCCTCCTTCATTCTTTCGTCCCCCCCCTCCAATTCTGTACATTTTTCCCAAGTCGAACACTGAGTAGCCTCATTTGTTGATCTTTTTTTTTTTAAGACCTGGTTCGGTCGATACGCTCATGCAGCATACTTTGTCGATTGTCCCGTATTTCTTTTTGTGAAATCTGGGCTCCATAACACGAAAGTTTGCAATGAATTGCAAATATGTAAGAACCACACTGATTGGTTCCTGGTCAGTATTTGAAAAAAAAATGCGCGTACAACCTTGATCTTGATTGGCCAGTCCATTTAGCGATTGATCGCTAATCTTTGTGTTACAGAGCCCCGGTCACCCTGCATTCAGCTGGTTCCAAAACCAGATTTGTGAAGCCGATGTGAAATGCATTATGGGTGAAAACGCTGAGAGCTCTGTCGACCGCGTCGATCAACTTTCCTTATCGGATTTACGAGCGGCCTGTGTAATACACCGTGAGGGACCCTACTGAGGGGATTAGCGGTGCTGCGAACGAGGCAAAGCGTTTGAGAGTCAGATCTCCTTCTGTTAATAGCTGTTTTAATTGAGCCAAAAAGATACTGATTATTTATGATAGTTTTAGCTTTCTTCCTGTTTTCTGTCTATCTTTCTTTCCTTCCTTCCCCCCTCTCTTCTTTCAATTTATTTGTGACTGTCTTTGTTTTTTTATTTTCCTTTTTTCGTCTTTCGTTCTTTCTGTCCTTTTAAAAAATAATTTTCTCTATTTCTTTTTCTTTCTTTAATTCTGGAGTCCATCCATCGTATATTTATCTCTTCTTTATACCCTTTCTTTCCTTCATTCTTTCTTCCTTCCATCCATCCTTTACCCTTTCTTGTCTTTTATTTTTTCCTTCTTTCGGCCCTTTCTTTCATTCATTCCTTCCTTCTTTCTGTCTCTTGTTTTCTTTTTTTTTCCTTCATTCCATCTATCCTTTTACCTTTTCTTTTCTTTTTTACTGCTTTCTTCCTTTTTTCTTTCCTTCATTTCTTTGTCTTTTGGTCTTTCGTTTTTTCTTCCTTTCATCTATTCTTTTACATTTTCTTTTCTTTTTTATATTGCTTGCTTCCTTCATTCCTTTCTCCTTATCATTTTACCTTTTCTTTATGGCAGTGTATACAGCCACACGCGTGTGTCTTTACCATCCAGCCACACGCGTGTGGTTATATCTAGAACACCTATCTGTGCATACCGCCACACGCCGCCAGTAAAACACGTATGTGGGTCTGACCGTCTATATCACGATCAAAATAACCTCATTTCTTCATTAAATTCTTACATTCTAAACCCTTTGATATCCTTAGATCGTTTCAATTTCATTTTCACCGTCTTCTCTCCTTGCTTTTCTTGTCTTGTTACAAACGGTCGTCTGTTTAACAGCAAATTCTCTTTTTCTACTTGTGTCGATTCTGGCTTCCTTCGCGGTGGCAGACCCATACATACAGCGTTAGCGCAGCGCAGTAGTAGACATACACAGTTTGGGTTTACGTTTGCGCTGCGCTAACGTAAACCCAAACTGTGTATGTCTACTACTGCGCTGCGCTAACGCTGTATGGGTCTGCCACCGCGAAGGAAGCCAGAATCGACACAAGTAGAAAAAGAGAATTTGCTGTTAAACAGACGACCGTTTGTAACATTAACAAGACAAGAAAAGCAAGGAGAGAAGACGGTGAAAATGAAATTGAAACGATCTAAGGATATCAAAGGGGTTTAGAATGTAAGAATTTAATGAAGAAATGAGATTATTTTGATCGTGATATAGACGGTCAGACCTACATACGGTACGTGTTTTACTGTTATTACTGGCGGCGTGTTGCGGTATCCACAGATAGGTGTTCTGGATATAACCACACGCGTGTGGCTGGATGGTAAAGACACACGCGTGTGGCTGTATACACTGCCTTTCTTTATATCTTCCTTAATTCCATCTTTCAATCCTTCCTTTATATTTTCATTCTCTCCATCTCTCCTTTAACCCTTTCTTTTGTTATTGCTTCTTTCCTTCATTACATTGTCTTTGTTCTTTCTTTAGTTTATTGCTTGTTTTCTTTCTTTCCTTCATTCCCTTTGTATTATTTTCATTCTTTCTTTCCTTCCTACATATCTATCCTTTCTTTACCTTCTCCCTTTTCTTTTATTCTTTCATTCCTTCATTGTTTCTTTCATTCCTTCTGTCTTTCATTCCTTCATTTTAGGGGTAAGAAAGGACAGAAAAATAAACTTGCGCCTTTTTGAAGGACCAGTCATGCCAGTCATGCCAGTAGATTTTAGGTTCGGACCAGTAACTAAAAAGTGGAAAAACTGGGTATCTTCTGGTCCGACGTGAATAGGTTGGACAGTAGCAAAAAGGGTTAGTGTGGAGCCCTGCTAAACAGCCCCTGCCTGATGCATTCTGCGATTTTCAGTTGAACTCTTTTTTACCACGCAATTTTAAATACGTGGGACATACCGTACGCAATTCAGAGCTGAGTCAGGTAGGCCTACACCAAATTCACGGCATGACTCACACTTAATATTATTTAATTGACTAAATAAAAACTAAAATCGAACATAAAAAACAGTGAAATATTCATAATAATGCGTACATTCTCAATCAATAGGGGAAATACGAAATATAACTTAAGAAAGCTTCTCACGTTCCAAGTTCGACAAAGTACAGTTGAAGATAGCCACTAAAAAATTGACTGCTTGTTTATTTTGTAATTAAACAAGTTAAACAGTGTTTGGGGTTCAAATATATTGAATGAATTCAATTCTTTTTAGTTTGAAACTTAAAAGTCTATCATTGTTATTTTTAAAATTGATTTATTGATAAAAATATAACATCATTGACCCCGTATTTTATTTTCAATTCTTGGAAATACGATTCTTAAATTGATATCTCTTTCATGTTCTCTCTTTTTCGTCCTCGAATTTCATGGTAAATTCCAGGCGTCATAGTATTTTAAATTCATTAAAACTTAACGTTATGAGAGTTTTTCTTTGTCTATGATTTTGTTATTTATTTTGAATTGGAAATCTTCTAATATAATTGCATTTTATTCAATAAAATCTTAGAAAAATACAATGTATGCATTCAAATAGATAATCCATCTTCAAAGTTTCTGCCTTGTGTCTTGATATAAGGCTAATTATATGGTACACGTATGAATCTTTCTCTTTTTTTTTTCAGATCCACCCTGGAATTTCGATTTAAATTGAATTTTAGGTATACCATTTGGTTACCTTGCTATATTCGACACACATTTCTCAAGTTAAGTTTACGAACTTAGAGAAGAGTTATCCACACTCATCGGGAATCGACGTGTTTAGAACCATTAGTCAGATCTGCGAGGGCGAGTTCAGCATCACTACCGTAGCTCCACGTATTGATTTTGCTGTTGGCAAACTTGAGCTGAGGAACAGTTGCACTAGACCAGGTCCATCCATCCATTCCTTTCTCTTCCTCATCGTAAACAATTTCTCAAGATGGTTTTGATGACAATGATAGCCCGTGTTGCTGACGGGCTGCCCTTAGCAGCTTCGATGCAGGAGGATGAACAAGTAAGTTATCTTCTCTGTACTAAACCAAACATAACTCAAAACAAAAGTTTATAAAAAAAGTCAAAACTAGCCAGTGCGGCGCCAGCTAGTGCAGTGTGTGTGGGGGGGGGGGAGTGGAAGAGGGCCCAAATAATGGAAGCTTGACCTGGCGTGAACAAAATTGATCAGTGGAGAAAATCAGAAAGAAAAGAAAGAATGAAACAGAAAGAAAGAAAACTAGAAATAGTAGAATGACAGTAGAGGCGCACGGCCAATATTGGAGACTGTCTCCAATGTGGGAGATTATCTCCTATATCAGAGACTTTTGTGAAGAATTTGGGTATCCAATTTCAGAGACAGTCTCTAGTTTTGGAGACCAATTTCCTTTGTTTACATTTGCGGCAAAAGGATTACCTTGGCGGCAAATAAAAATGTGATAAGCAGATTCCTCATGAAAAATTACCCCTTTTCACCATCTACTTTAAAAATTCACCGTCTACTTTTGTTTTGATAAGGATTTTTGTTGTCAATCACACACAGAACAAATGGGCTTCTGACCTCAGTGAGACAAAATTTTGGGTGGAAAAAATCATGCTTTTGTTGGTGTTGTTTCTTTTGTCCTTTTGCAAAGCAAGTCTCCAATGTGGGAGATTGTCTCCCCTATTGGAGAGAGTCTCCCATATTGGCCGTGCGCCTCTACTGAATGAGAAAGAAATGAAGGAAAGAGAGAAAGGAAGGAAAGAGGGCATTATCGTGGTTTATGTCACCAGTCCATTTAATGCTGTTTACAGTATTTCGTCAACGGTGGTGACTTCTTTCCACTTCCATTGACTTTGTACAGAAAAAGCGCACACACACAAGAAGAGAGGTGACAACTTTCACGATAAGGCCAGAAAGAGAGGGAGAAAGAAACAATAAAATTTAATAAAAAAGAGGGGAAGAGAGAAATTGAAAAAATATTAAAGACCCTGGCCAGACCCACTCATTCAATGAACAAGGTTATGATATAACCTTGTTCTCAGTTACATCTCCATGTGTAGCAAAATAAGGGTGGCAATTTTGGCTTATTTTCTCTTTTTCTATGGGACAGATGCTTGATTTTTTTACACTGTCAGTTTTTCAGTACAGCAGTTCATCATATAACTTGGCTCTTATGTAAATTTGATTCTTTAAATTATTTTTTTCTTAATTAAAAATAGAGATTGAAAAATGAAAATTTTCTTGCCATAATTACTTTCCACCAATAGAGGGCGTACACAAAAATATGCCCCAAATTCAAGTTTTTGAGCGCTCTGGTGAATACAAAAATTATTCCAAGTTACTAATTAAAAATAAAATCGCAACTGTATGGAAATTAGTAAATTTGGTCGCAAAAGTGATATTTTAATGATTTTTTTAAAAGTGTGTGATATGTACAGCACTGGCATACCATAGTCCTACCTATAGATTCCACACAAGCAGGATGGTTGCAGTGAACAAGTGGCCAGACCCAAAAGTGAAATTGACAAACCAGATTAGAAGATAAATTCACTAGACACAACCATTCAACATGGATTTTCACCACTTCCCAGCTGAGTATTGTGTTCCTGCATGCTTAAATTGATGAAACAGCTTTGAACTAATTTTCCATTTGTCAATTTCACTCTTTTGTTGGGAAGATAGATGGGAGGGGGGGGCTATGAATGTCCAATGAGCCAATTTGTTAATTAATGATTAAAACTAATATTTTTAAGTGTCTTCATCTTCGATGCATTGAAGTTGAACAATAGTAGGCATACATAGTAGGAATTCTGAAAGATGTGGAAAGTGATTGTTCAATGTAGTTTCATTTGAAATGTTCCTTTGACCTCAATTCAGGCAGGCCGGAGTTTGCAAGAGTACCAAACCCAAGCCAAGATGCTTTTCAGAAATCTCAAGCTTAACGAGTCATCCCCAACAAGGTTTACCATTGAATCAGGACCCATGTTCTTCCAGTAAGTGTAATCATATCATTCTAAAAAATACAAGAAATAATTCTACCTTCCATTGCCAAAAGGAAGAAACCAAGAATTTAGACAAAGTCTGCCCTGAAATATTACTCTCTTTTTTTTTCAAGGTAGAAAGGGGGGGGGGGTGGAGGAGATGGGTATGAGCAGAAAAAATGAGAAGCATAATTATAATAAACCAAGATTTGATGAAAATTCATCAAAGAATAACATTTTGATTGTTTTCCACTTTTTAATTCAATTTCAAGTATCATGAACCATTGAAATATTGTGATTTTACAGTTCTGCTCAAAAGTTAGTGAACCCCACCACAAAATGCACTCCATCATCCTGAGTGATGAATGTAGATAACAACACTACATTGTTCAGCAAGCCCAGACAAGCAAACTTTATTTAATGCAATATTTTATCACCCGACTTCACTATTAAATATCTGAATTATGGCAGAACTTGAAAACTTTAAATATGTTCATTATTTGGTGGAGTTTACTAACTTTTGAACTCCACTGTAGGTGATTTAGTGATGGGGGAAGCAGAAAAGGTGCTTTCATGAAACATCACATCTTTGAAAAAAAAATCCATTACTATGGTATTCTTAATTTCTCTGCTAGACAATTGGCTAATGAACGTCGGGGGGGGGGGGGCCTTCTTTGATTACATATTTTCATTATTTTCCTATTTACCAGAAGCATATCACACATCCTTATAGTGCTATGAACCTTGACATTTATAATTTGAATAATTGCGAATTTAACCATTGCAGTAATTAAAAAACATAATAATGATAATAATCAGTTCTTTTATAGCGCATGACACATTATAATGTCTCTATGCGCTTCCAAAGGAATTGGATATTATTACAATATGTTATAATTTTCTTTAAAGCTATTTGATCCAGACTGGGATCTGCTACTTGACTCTCTGTGAGAAATCGTTCTCCAAGAAACTTGCCTTCAACTATTTAGAAGAACTTCATCAGGAGTTTTATTCACAGTACGGCAAGAGAGTGGCCACAATTACCAGACCTTACTCATTCATTGAATTTGGTAAGTAGCAGGAATGAAGTGGAATTTAACAGTGGTAATGGATTGATCTGTGTGAAAAGCATAATTGCTGAGTCAATGTAGTTAAAAATACAGTCTTTGGCATCACCTTTTCTCAGGGATAGTCACTGGTATTTGAAAATTGAAAAAAAAAATGGTGAACTTATTGGTAGTCCACAATATGAATCTTGAATTACCAATCACATGAGTCAACAAAATAATGAGTACTGTATTTTAGCACTACCTTTTCTTTGGAAATAGACAGCATCTCGGCCCCGTAACACAAAGCTTATTGTTGAATAGCAAATATGAAAGAACACTTCTGATTGGTTCCTGGTCAGTATTTGGAACTAAATTCGCGTGTAACATTGACCTTGATTGGTCAGTCCATTTAGCAATTGACCACCTATCTGTGTGTTACGAAGCCTAGTATTTAAAAATAATGCACACTCCCTTTTCAGGCCTTGAATTTCAATGTCTTAGGTCAAGGCAACACTTCCATGTTACAGCACAATTAAGAAATGTAAGCTTGGCACAAAAAGATATCGTAAGCCCATTATAGGGACATTGGGGCCAATGAACAGGCTTGTACATTAAGAGTTACAAAACAGAAAGCAAGATCTTCTGTACCATATTAAAGGCCATCCAAAGCACGACCATGATGGTCTTTGATTGATTTAGAGATAAATGTCCTTTGTGGTAATAAAATAACCACCCACGTGTCTCTATAGATAATATATGCCAAATGATTTTGAAGAAATTGTGTGGTTGATGAGAAATAAGCGAAATAAACATGGCGTTTGAGCAATATGTTGTGCCTTTTTTTTCTGATCAATAATGATATACTGTCCTGCCTGATTCATCTGTGTTTGAGGTCTTCAGTGTGATTTTTTTTCAGCTTACATTGATTTCACAAATTTTAGTTTATGTTTAACTAGATTTATGATGATCTAGTGACAACCTTGGTTTTACAAACTTTCTCATGAAATCATTGTTTACTGGAAGTCTGCAACTATTTCCAATATTTTTTTGCTCTTATCTGCAGACACGTTTATACAGAAGACAAAGAAGTCGTACACAGATACACGGACTAGACGGAACCTTGCAAATATCAACACAGAACTACAAGATGTACAGAAGATCATGGTACAGAATATTGATGATGTCATGAAGAGGGGCGTTGGTCTCGAAGGTCAGTATAGAGAGTAGAGGTCAGAGGTCATGGGGTACTTGTAATTTGTATGGGTTGTGAATTTGTGTGTGTTCTAAACCTCAATTTCCATGCTCTTTTGAAATGTTCAAGACAAAGTACAAATGTTGCCTTTCCCTCATATCGTATATATGATGCAATTCCAAACATACTATGAAATGCCAGATTCCTTAGCTTACTGATTTGAATTATTCATTGGTACACATTTGTTTTGTTTTATTACTATTACTTGTTTCATTAAAAAAAAATATTGTCTTAATTGATATTGTCCCAATATGTGCATTTCAAAAAATTATGTGTCCTCCCACACCCACTTTTTCTGCTTTGTGAAAACTTGCCTGTCCTATTTACAATGGAGGAAGTTAGCATGCATGCATGAGAGAATGACATTGGGGGGAGGAGGGAGGGGGTCTTGAAGAAAAGAGATGATGACAAGGCAGCAATGGAGTCACAGTCAGGGAAGGTCATAGAAAAGATATTTATATTCAGTGCAATTAACAAAGGAGCTGAAAAAAATTGTACCTCATACAGTGAAAACAAGATGTAACGAAATTCGTAGCATTTAATTAACACAAGTATTTAATAATTTCATTTAGAATCAGTGTTGTTATGAGAGTATATTTATAATATGGGAATAATTGTACATTTTCTTATAGAGCTGGACAACAAGGCTAGCAATCTTTCTACAATATCCAAGAAATACAGACAAGATGCCAAAGCACTCAACCTCAGATCAAGGAATGCCAAAATAGCTGCCATCTTAGTCATCATATTCCTTGTTTCCCTTGCACTATACTTCTGGTGGTGATTTTGATTACATGTATGGACAATAATCTTCTTTAAACTCACTGTAAATTGGAACATTCCTGTAAATAGTATAAATAAATTATATTAATATCCTTGCTATACTCCTAATTTACCTGTAGATTAAGAATTGTCAAGAATGGAACGTGATCTTTTCTTAAACAATTTTCAGTTTCACGAAGTAGCCTTTTTTTTCTTCTAAATTTAATGTGAGAACTAAAGTTCTGCATTTGTGTGTTTATTATTATTATTGACTGGAATGGTGGCTTCGTGTTGAGTGCTTGCCTTATGAAGAAGATGATGTGGGTTCAATCGCCAGCCGAGTCATCTAGATGGTGATCAGTAGTTAGAATGGAGAAAGGAAGATGGTCAATGAAACATTTATTTTTATTAACTACTTTAGCCCATTTCAATGTATATCATACACCTTACAGTATGCATTGTCTTGACTTATTTTATATTTTACAAAGTATCAATTTTTGTCCTTAACTTTAACAGTAAAGTTGCATGGTATAAGATTTATGCATGAAAATTTATAAATACAAACATTTCATATCTTTAAATATAGCCCTGATACATGTAACAGTGAAGGGTATACATGTACATGTAATGAGAAAAAAGGGTATCAGGTTTTTAAATTGAATAATTTCATTATAATCTTGCAAGCAAAAGGTCAACTTTGTGAAAATGTTAACCTGTATTAATGAGATGATGTTTATTATAAAGGTGGTAAGTATGGGTTGGATAATAACATGTAGTATGCATGTAAAAATGGCATATAAAACCATGTATTCAAATCAATTCAATAAAATTTATTATAGATTCTTTTGGTTATAATACTATTCTTGATTAGATTTGATTTTAACTGGAACACATTTCAGTAACAAAAGTATACAAGTGTAATAGTTTATTAACTTAACATATTGTATCACAAGAGATATGGGCAACATCTTACCAAGAGTTTTTTTATTGATCCAATCAACCTCAGTCAGCTATATGGAAATCCATCAATGTCATATTTCTACAACAAGAAAGTTGCACGATGTCCTATGTAAATACTGGTAAAGAGAAGCACACTGAATTTTCAAGAAAACAATGAATGCATAAATCTACATCATATCTGGAAAATATTTTGAACAAACATGCATTTTAGAGGTTGATGTTGCTGGCTTTCCATATTTGTGGTCGATCGGATCAGTCGCAACTCTTTGTAAGACGGGGCCATGGTCTTCATAGGTAGGTCAATATCAATGCAAAATCAAATGCTGTTTGTTTTTACTGAATTATGTGCAAGGGCAAAGCAAGTTAAAGGGGAATGAAACCTTTGGACCAAATAGGCTTGTGTAGAAACAGAAAAATCAAAGAATAAGAATAAAGAAAGTTTCAGAAAAATCGGACAAATAGTGAGAAAGTTATGAGCATGTGAATATTGCAATCACTAATGCTATGGAGATCCTCACATTGGCAATGCGACAAGGATGTGTGATGTCACTGATGAACAACTTTCCCTTTGGTGGACTATAAAATACCCTCAAAACGTCTCTTTTTGCTTTTTCTTATGATGATACAAACTCTTTATCCATGATGTATTCTTAAAAAATATGTATTACATGCCCTCATGTAGATATGGATAGATGTGATAAAAGAGGCAATTCTAGTGAAATATATACTAAAGTAATGGGGAGAGTTGTTCACAAGTGACATCACACATCCTTGTCGCATTGCCAATTTGCTATCTCCATAGCATTAGTGATTGCAATATTCAAATGCTCATAACTTTCTCATTATTTGTCCGATTTTTCTCAAACTTTCGTTGATCTGTTTCTTTGATTTTTCTGTTTTCACACAAGCTATCTTGTTCCAATGGTTTCATTCTCCTTTAAGGATTATTTATTGTGGCATGTGCCTGTAATCTTTGCTACAAATATGCTGTGGAAATTACAAACCGAGTCAGAATTCCATGATACGAGCCTAGCCCTGGGGCTCATCTTTCTGAATGTGACGTTAAAGATAGGTCCCCAGATGTATAAATGGAGCATTGTGGCCCAATGGATTAGTATCAGGACTGTGAAACAGAGGGTAGGGGGTTCAATTCCCACCCATGGTGTTATTCCTTCTGAAAATAATTGATCCATATTGTTGCATGAAACCCAGGTGAGGTGTGTGTAAGTGGGTACCTGGCAGGAATTTATTCATTGAACGCAGAGCGCTTAACAGTAGCTCGGCTAAAGCCAGGGTAATTATGCTACATTTATTGCAGAGCGCTCAGACACTTCTGAAAAAGAAGTATTACGCACTATATACCGTAAGCAAGCATGATTAATTATTGAATTATTATTTCATTGCTCTGAGCGCTGTCTAATAAGTGGTAGCTTAGGCTAAAACTGGGGAAGGGTGCTACATAAGCACTTGCCCGATTGCCCTGGGCAAGTAAAAGTTATAGTTGGGCAAGTGTTTTGAAGTAAAGATCAAAACTAATTGCCCGCATTGGGCAAGTGAAATTCACACAGTAGAAAGCAAAATTCTCACAGATGAATGACCAAAATTAGGGTCCATATGATTGTTTGGTCATGGCAGGCAAGATGAAATCACTTTAGAAAAGAAATGAGATAACAAGGTAGATCAGTTCATGTCAAAAGAGAGGAAAATGTCAATACTTTTTAAAACCGTAAAACTTTCTTTTGAAGAGGTAAAACTATTTCCAAGGATTTTTTCGGGCAAGTGAAATATATTTTTGGGCAAGTTTATACTATTTAAAAATTTACTTGCCCGACTGGGCAAGCGCTTCTAAAAAGTTATGTAGCACCCTGCTGGGGTAATAATAGTTCCTCTGTGTATCCTAGGGCAAAACACTTTAAAAATAAACAGCATCAATGAAAACTAAAAGCAAACCAATGGGGAAGCAAGGCATATATTGGCATGATGTCACAATTTATCGATCTCTTTTTTAGTTTTCAAGTAATTTCATTTGAACCTCATTCCTTGTTTTTACGATACATGAAATGCCTTTTTAGTTTATGCTGTGTAATGTTTGTGCCCTTATTGTGAAAATAACATCTCAAGTATATTATCGCACTGCGCTGGTATGATTGCACTCATTGGTGATTTACTTGCAGCAACATTTGGGAGTATAAATCTGATACATTGCTCAAATGGCAATTTTGGTGTAATATCATTTGCAGGTACTTGTATTTGATTTAAATTTTGAGGTACTATTGAAATATCTAATACATTTATTTTTCTGATCCATGTTTATTGAAAGTAATTTGGTAAATTGTTAGCCTATGTAATCTTATTGAATTTCTGTGTTATTAGTTTAAAGCTGAACAGAATTGTGGGATATTATGTTTGAATGGTTAAAGGTCACAAGGGGTATGTATACCGGTAGATTGATGTAGCAATAATAAGGTTGCTTTTCTCACCTGTAAGAAAATGTATTTCTTGGTAAGATTTAACTTGCACTCTAAGAAATACCATTCGGAAGGGAGAAATTACTGTTGCTGTAGGATATGGTTGCAAAGAAAAAAAAACACAGAAAATTGATATTAGATGCAGAAAGATTATACAATATCTTGCCAATTTATTTGGTAAGCCTTGATTCTTTTGTACCACTTCCAGCACATCAATTAGTTCATTTTGCTGCTGCAAGTTTACAATTAAGAATGTAAAAGTTTAGGCAATATGCCTTAATTTGTATTTAAATAAATTGCAAAAGCTTGTAAATTCAAGCCAATTGCATATAAATGGAAAAGAAGTTCTGTCACTTGTTACCTTTTTCAATAAGTTTTTGAAACTGAAAACGTTTGTGAGTACAGGTAATTTTTCCTACGTCTAATTTCTTGGGCCCCCAGAAATCTGTTTGATTTCAGAAAAAATAGAAATTAGAATAAGAAGAGGTTATGTAATATTTTGCATAATTTGGTCTAAAGATTGTTTTGAATCAGGCAAATATTTGACTACATCCCAATAGGACCGGGGAATTGGAGGAGGGGCTTGATGGATCAGGTGCATCTTCTCATACCAATCCTCTTCTCTCGCACTTCCTTCTTCCAAACCAACTTACCTACACCAATTGTCCAACGCATCTTCTAACCTGAACATCTGCATCAAGTCATTTAGCTATCTCCTATCAAATTTACACCACACATTGCTTTCACTCTCACTGTATTATCTCTCGAAATTCCCTACCTTGTTTTCTCTCAAATACCACGTCTTGTCCTGATCTAGCGTCTCATGCAAGTCTTATATACCATTCCTTCCATCTTCAAATGAATTTGTCCAGTGTAACAGCTATTCATGACGAAAAACTTCTATTTGAGAACACTATACCCCAGTTCCCCTTCTCATCAATTCTCTTCTCCAGCCGTAACTGCCTCAAGAAAGCAATTTAAGTATCAAAACACCTGTTTCTTGACGTTGATCCGAAGATAAAACAACAGCCCGGCATATAGTCACAGCAGGGGGCCACACACGATGAGATGCATGTGCAGCGCTGAGTGCGGTCCCTGTAAGCATGCCGTCATTTTTATTCGCTTACTTTCCTTATTCCGAGGTCGATTTTCTTCGTTCAAAATTGAAAATGGACTAACATTGGGTTACTGAATACAATATGCCTTTGAAAACGTGATTAATTATGGAATACAATAATTTCATTCCGAAGGTCCTACTACAGGCAGAGAAGTCTTATGTAATAGTGCAGCTGTTGTTTATCTTTTCGTCCTTTGCTCAACGCTCATATACTGGCCTGTGGGGGTGAAATTGAGACAGCGGGGATTACCCCTGGAGTACTTGGCCAAGCGCGGTTGATAAGGGCATGGAAATGATTTTTAGGAGATCCAAATGGAAAATGGGGTACAACACCGCAGTTCGGACTGCGAACTGCGGTATTGTTTCAAATTGGAGTTTGACGTAATGCACATTCCCTAAACTTTATTCACCCAGCATTGCCCTACCATCACAGCTATGTACATGTACATCTCATCCATCACCCACACTTATCCTGTCTTTCTGGTATGAGCAACTCCTATCCAATTCCACCTGACCCCATGAAAACTACTTCCTGATCCATCATCCAAGGCTCAAGCATTTATCTCCCGTGGATCCAATTCCTACTCTTCTCACACCACACTAAACTTGCTTTACCCTCTTTCTTCACATGCTACATACACCTACAAAAAACTTCTAAACTGTATATGGAATGGTTGGAAGGATGGATGAATGGATGGATGAATAGAATACCATAAGATTGAATGTATAAAGATAGATGGGCTGTATAAAGATGGATGGATGGAAGGATAATGGATAGAAAGATGGACTAATCGTGGATGAATGGATTGAAATAATGGATGACTGATGAATGGCTGGATTGACAAATGGTTGGACAAACAAACTGATGGATGGATGAATAAATGAAAAAAAAATAATTATTTGGATTGATGGATGACTAGTTAAACAAGATGCAATACATCAACAAATAACATTTTCAGTAAAGACACAAATATAAAATAGCATGATCTCATAATTTAATGTTGAAAATAATCAAGTCCTTTGGAGAGAGGACCAGAGAGCTGTAAGTTTCCTACTTGCTAAGTTTATCATAATAGCAATAATAACGATCCATTTACTCATAAATAGCCTACACATACAAGGTGTATCTATTCCAGTCATCTGATTCAAACAGTCTTGTGAGTACACCAACCATTCCAGGCCAGCTGTATAGTGAGGCACTCACAATCCTGGGCAAAGCACTTTGAGTTTTGCATCATTTCGGGTACTCATCCAGCACCAAGTAGGAGAGTAATAAATCCAGATTTAGGTCTTGCAGTAGGAAGCTGAGATTTGAACCTCTGACCTCTTTATAGTTCACAGCCCAGGGAAATACCCACTAATCCACAACATCTCTATGTGCGTTATGCATGCTTCATTGATGGTCAAGCAAATGAACAAAATGAATTTCCCCAGAGTTAAACAGTCTAGAAAGAAAATGACAGTACTTTGTTGTCCAGCATCGAAGCATTGGTCAAAATATTGTTAACTTTTTGTGATCGTCCCGGCTGGTTTTCTGTCTTTCTAGTTTTCTTTGCGATGATTTCAAGGTGGCAAGATAGTCCTCTGCTCTTTGGATCTTGAGCTGTATAGCTGCACAGGATGTCTTATCCCTGAACATACAATGAAATAAACATAAAAAATGTCTTATCCCTGTACATACAAAGAAATAGAAGGTGAAAATGATTGCAGATCCATGGGAATGTGGTGATAAGTGAATATGAAACGGATGGTTCCTTTCATTGGCAGGATGGGCCATTGAACAGAAAATATCATTATTAAAATGATAAATCCATAATTTATTGTTCGAAATAGACATGAAATGAAATACTCCGAAAATTTGCTTTGCCCAATTGATCGTGGGCCTGGCAGCCGCTGTACAGCGCCAGATCGACGAGGCTCTATCCCTTTAATTGTGAACGCCAAACAGGGTAGCAGCAACTCCCATCTTTTAACGTCTTTTGGTCTGACACGGCCAGGGTTTGAACCCCCGACCTCCCAGTTGTGAGACGGACGCTCTACCAACTGAGCCAACACACCAGTTAGCTCATTTTATCATTTTATTAAACATGTGACGTCATATGTGAGCAGTTCCCCCTTATGTAATAAATTGCATAAATTCAGTTGTTTCAATGGAACATTATAACGATAATTTTTTTTTTCACACAAAGAGATGTATCTCCAACACACATGAAATTACTTCATTTTGAAGTCACAAAGTTTCCCAAATTTGTACCCCCATTATTTTTAGACTGATGTTCATCAAACCTTCACCATTTTTTTTTCAAATTTTTCTGCTCTTCTTTAAACAAAATCATTGTCCGGGTCAAATTACCCTCTAAAGATCAATCAAAGAGAAGGTGACAAAACATTAAAAAAAGCTAATCATCTTAATTAAACAATTTCTTAATACCTTTGATTTCTCACTAATGACTGTTTAAGCTGGGTGAGTCTCTTCTCAGTCGCTCTTGTTTCGTCTTGCGTTTTTAGAAGCTATATGAAGCAAAAACACACAGGGAGCAAAGTAGAGAAGCGGTAGTCAATATTTCTAATACCAAATATCTAGGGGGAATCACAAAAGGCATTAAAATGACTGGCATTATGAAGTGCCACAGTGTGAACAGTTATGGGCCCCACCTCACAAAGAGTTTTGATTGATCTGGGTCCCGTCTTACAAAGAGTTACGATTGATCCAATCAATAGTAATTTTATGGAAATCCAGTACTGTCATAATATTTTCTACAAGAATTAAAAAAATGTCCTTTGTAAACAAAAAGAAGCATGCTGAATTTTCAAGACAAGTGGAATGCCTCTGGCCGTCTCACCTGCATCACGCGGTTCAATATAGCAGCAGTGCTGACTTTGAATACTACTCTAACTCGCACAAGATGTTCAGTGATACATGGTTACTCTTATGTCCACTTTTTATGAACTAGACCAATAAACTTACAGAGATTCACCAAAAAACCCCAACATGGCCAAAGTTCATTGACCTTACATGACCTTTGACCTTGATCATGTGACCTGAAACTCAAACAGGATATTCAGTGATACTTGATTACTCTTATGTACAAGTTTCATGAATCAGATCCATAAACTTTCAAAGTTATGATGGTAATTCAACAGATACACCCAATTCGGCCAAAGTTCATTGACCTTTGACCTTGGTCATGTGACCTGAAACGTGCACAGGATGTTCAGTGATACTCGATTACTCTAATGTCCAAGTTTAATGAACTAGACCAATAAACTATCAAAGTTATGATGGTAATTCAACAGATACCCCTGATTCGGCCAAAGTTCATTGACCCTAAATGACCTTTGACCTTAATCATGAGACCTGAAACTTGCACAAAATTTTCAGTGATGCTTGATTACTATTATGTCCAAGTTTCATGAATCAGATCCATAAACTTTCGAAGTTATGATGAGAATTCAACAGATATCCCCAATTCTGCCAAAGTTCATTGACCCTAAATGACCTTTGACCTTGGTCATGTGACGTGAAACTCATGCAGGATGTTCAGTGATACTTGATTAACCTTATGTCCAAGTTTCATGAACTAGGTCCATATATTTTCTAAGTTATGATGACATTTCAAAAACTTAACCACAGGTTAAGATTTCGATGTTGATTCCTCCAACATGGTCTAAGTTCATTGACCCTAAATGACCTTTGACCTTGGTCATGTGACATGAAACTCTAATAGGATGTTCAGTAATACTTGATTAACCTTATGGCCAAGTTTCATGAACTAGGTCCATATACTTTCTAAGTTATGATGTCATTTCAAAAACTTAACCTCAGGTTAAGATTTGATGTTGACGCCGCCGCCGTCGCCGCCGCCGTCGGAAAAGCGGCGCCTATAGTCTCACTTTGCTTCGCAGGTGAGACAAAAACCATGGATGTATAAATACATCATAGTTCAAAAATATTTTGAACAAACATGCATTTTCAGATGTTGACATTCCTGGCTTTCCATAGTTGTGATCAATTGGATCAATCGCAACTCTTTGTAAGATGTAAGACGGGGTGGGTGTTTCATAAGCCGTTTTTAAGTTACGAGCAACTCTACAAACGACTAGTGATCCATTAATTGTTTATAAAGTCACTTGTAACTTACAAAAATTTGATCAAACAAAACAAATTATAAACAAACCATAATTATGAAGAACAAGAAAGAAAATTACAATCAATAGCAAGTCTTAGTATAAATTTTCATCAGCTTACTTTTCATGAAGCAGTCTGGCAAACCATGACAAATCTGTAATTTATTAAAGGACAAGTCCACCCCAACAAAAACTTGATTTGAATAAAAAGAGAAAAATTCAACAAGCATAACACTGAAAATTTCATCAAAATCGGATGTGAAATAAGAAAGTTATGGCATTTTAAAGTTTCGCTTCATTTCACAAAACAGTTACATGCACATCTCGGTCGGTATGCAAATGAGGAACTGATGACATCACTCACTCACTATTTCTTTTGTATTTTATTATATGAAATATGAAATATTTTTATTTTCTCGTCATTGTCATGTGAAATGAAGTTTCATTCCTCCCTGAACACGTGGAATTCCATTATTTCAACATTTTGTGCTTCAGGCAAGGAGGTCCTAATCGTCAAATTCGTAAAAATTGAAATATTGTATAATTCAAACAATGAAAAACAAAATAAATAGTGAGTGAGTGACATCATCGACTCACTCATTTGGATGTAACTGGCTCGTTCATATAACTATTTTGTTAAAAATAAGCGAAACTTTGAAATGTCATAACTTTCTTATTTTACATCCGATTTTGATGAAATTTTGAGCATCTTCTTGTCTGATTTTTCTCTATTGATTCAGATCAACATTTTTCTGAGGTGGACTTCCTTTAAATTCAAGAATGAAGATGTACACATTTGGACCAACATTTCTTTTGATACTGATTGCAAATTTCTTATAACGTCCGCATATAACACAGACTGAAAACCAAAACTTACCTGGACATTCAATTGTCTTGTATTAGCCTTCCTCTCTCCTTGACTCTCTTCTCTGTGCACCCGATTGGTCTTCACCAGTAATGTATTGTCTGCTAACAGTTCGTTGACCTTTACTGCAAGGTTAAAAGGTCAATAGGAAATGTACATGCATGTAAGATTAAGGTTTGGTAATTTCAACAGAGGATCTCATAAAATCAAAGGGGATACATTTACATATGGTATTCATATCATCTCAAAAAAGTAAAATAGTGATATGAGCATGATGTGTTCTGTGAATACACCAAAAACAAGAATAAGTATACTTGAAAAGATCTACAGTGAAACTCTTGTTGCAGGAAATGTGAGAACAACTGTTGCGAGTACCAAATTCTTTTCATATTTTTTCATAAGAATAGTACGGTTAAAAAGGTCAAATGCAAAAAAAAATGCACTGAAAAATTCCCTAACATTCAAAGTATAATCACCCCAATAAAAAAAATCCAACAAACTCATAATTAACCTATCAAAATTGCTTTGAAGCATTTTTTCTCACATTTTAAATCAATGCCCATGGAGGTGTTTCACAAGTGTGTTTATTATGCGTGACTAAAAATTGCATGTAACTCCCAGTTTTGTGGGTATAATAACACTTCAATCAGATCACCCAGGAGCCTTGGGAATCAAATTTTTTCAATAAACATGTACAAAAACGTAAGAATTACAAGCTGATTGTGATTTTCTATATGGTCAGCCCCCCCCCCCTCTTTTGGCTCATGTACAATGGATGCATACTTCCACACTTCCATCAATGAAATGATGTGTTAGATGTAAATATCATGAGTGCGATGGCACCTGAACATGACCTTAAGTCACCTTTGTGAAACAGTACCCAAACTTATATTAACAGGGTTCCCACAGAAATTTGAAAACAGAATTCTAGGACTTTTCCATGACTAAATTGCTGCTTTCCACGACTTGCTTTCTGGCACGGTTTCCCAAATCAGACACATTATGATGGCCTCCATAACCTCCCCGTACAGCCATCCATTCCACCCACTACCTTACTCATGACATGTACATCTACATGTATTATCATTGGTATATGGTCTGTTTCTGACCAGGGTACAGTACCATTTTCGTTTCACCAGCATCAAGATTCAAAGTTGTCTTGAACACAAACTCATGTAATTTCTTGAACTGACAGATTTCCATGAACTATTTCCAAATTTTCAGAGTATAGCATGCAGATCTTTTCACAAAATTGAACTATACACTAGATGTAAATGTCAAATTTTCCAGACATGTTGGAATTAGGATCCTGAATTCACCTTTACTACAAAACTTCCACATAAAAGTCATGGAATTCTGTTTTCAAATTTCTGGGGGAACCCTGAATTATATGAAGATGAAACACTTACATATGTCACACATGAGCCAATTATTACAAAAGAGTGACATTTAAGTTTTGCAATAGGGTGACATGAAAAAAAGTTTTGTAGAATTTTAGATGTCACAAAACTGAAAAAAATGGAAATTATGAACACCAATTATAATAGCAGAGTATGATAATTAAGTATGAGAGAACTTTGTGAGACACGACAAAACAAAAAGCTGCCATAGCCATGAGGTAAATGCAATTCCATGACTTTTCAAAAATTTTCCAATTTCCCTGACTTCTCCCTGACTTTCTAGGACCACAAATTTTTCCAGGATTTTCCATGACCATGGGAACCCTGATTAATCTATCAACATACATGTATGCCCTTGTAAAGCATTTACACTACAGTGTATGGAAAGATTACTTACTTTTCTTTGCACCGAGATGTGTATTGATAAACTCAAAGACATCTTTGGGTTTTTTTAACTTGGTCAACTTGC